>NW_005842936.1:462083-545321 GCF_000455745.1 Alligator sinensis
AGGTCCCCCCTCAGCCTCCTCTTGCTGAGGCTGAACAGGTTCAGGTCCTTCAGTCTCCCCTCGTAGGCCCTGTCCTGCTGCCCTCTCACCAAGCGGGTGGCCCTCCTCTGAACCCTCTCCAGGCTGGCCACATCCCTTTTGAAGTGTGGTGCCCAGTACTGGATGCAGTACTCCAACTGCGGCCTGACCAAAGTCGCATAGAGGGGGAGTATCACCTCTCTGGACCAGCTTGAGATGCACCTTTGGATGCATGACAAGGTGTGGCTGGCCTTGCTGGCTGCGGTCTGGCATTGGTGGCTCATGTTCATCTTGGAGTCAATAATGACTCCGAGATCCCTTTCCACCTTTGTGCTTTCAAGAAGGGAACTCCCCAGCCTATGTATGCTGTGGATTCCTTCTCCCGGAATGCAACACCCTGCATTTGTCTACGTTGAATCCCATCCTATTCTCATCTTCCCACTTTTGTAGTCTGTCTAAATCTAGTTGCAGCCTCTCTCTCCCTTCATGTGTGTCCACCTCGCCCCACATCTTCATGTCATCAGCAAACTTGGACAGCGTGCTTTCCACCCCCTCGTCCAAGTCACTGATGAAGATGTTAAACAGTGCAGGCCCTAGGACCAAGCCCTGGGGTACCCCACTGCTCACATCTCACCAGGTTGAGTACAACCCGTCCACCACTACTCTCTGGGTGCCCCCATCAGCCAATTTTTTACCCATCCAGCTGTGCAGGCATCAATGCCACAGTCACTTAATTTACTGATGAGGATGGCGTGAGAGACGGTGTCAAAGGCCTTCTTAAAGTCTAGAAAGACTGTGTCTACAGCGACACCATCATCCAAGGATTTAGTTACTTGGTTGTAAAAGGCAATCAGGTTGGTCTGGAAGGACCTGCCTTTGGTGAAGCCATGCTGATTTCCCCTGAGCATGATCTCCCCTGCAGGCCTCCCACAGATATGCTCCTTGATGATCCTCTCCAAGAGCTTCCCGAGCACCGAATGTAAATATGCCCATGTTGCAGGTGGGTATATTTGTTATAGGCAATTCAGCTTAGGTACATATAGATTAAGCATTTTATGAAATATTTCACTTTTTGGTTCTTATGCAGTGTATTATTTTCCCAATGTTAGGAATATTTATATTCTAAAGAAGCTGCAGGCATTGAAATGGTTTTTTAGAAAACACGTGGCTTTTATAATTAGTCCACTGTGTCCTGCAAAATAGAATAAGTTTAATCCATGTAAACTTTGGTACTAAGTATTCCTTTTGACCCCTAGCAATGTCCTTTCAAAACAGTTTTGTGCTTTATTTTGTGTAGACTGTTTTATGGGTTTTTTTAAAAATGCCTTTGTAACTTGCTTTTTTCCATCGTAAGCTCCTGGGATAAAAATGCTGTTGTATTGTATACCTTAAAAGACTTATCCCCATTGGTTAAAAAAAAAAAATCCGTGAAACAGACAGTTGATACAGCATCCTCTCCTGAATAAAGCCAGAACCAAAATTTGGCAGTCTGCCAAAAGGGCTAGTTGATTCCCTGACATTATTATCAGAAGATGTAGATCAGAAGTGAATGTGCTTCTACTCCAGCACAGCCGAGCAACCATGTGGAGCAAGCTTTTGAAACACAGAAATGCTTTTAGACTACTTGAACACTTCTCGCAAATCATGCCCCTGCTATCTGTGGTTAAAACTGACTGTTGTTTCGTGCATGCAATTAATTTTGGTGTGTAATAGAGAAGATTCCCCACAGTTGAAACATGATGTTTACTTGCTTCCTGTCAAATTGAGTAAGAGAGTAGCACTTTCTCTTGAATTCAACAATGTTTTCAGGAAATATATTTTGAACCTGAGTACTCACCAGCTAACTCAATGATTCTCTTCATTGCTTACTGTTTCCACACATGTAGTTTAACTTCCCTTTCATCATGCATGAGGTTAGTCCAACAGAAGCAATAGTCAGTTCAGTTTACTCCCTGCTTTGGCAGCTAAACAGTACAAGAATTTAAACTGTCACTTTTTCAGTTACTTAAAATGCTGACTGGCTAGTTGGCCTGGTGACCTGGTAGAGTGGCATTTGCCTCAGGGCAGTAAAATTATTCTGGTTAGCTGAGTAGTTCATTCAGTGACATCTGGGAACTCGAGTGTGTCACAAAAGTCCATGAGTGTTTTGGGTGCTGGGTATCAATTTCCATGAAATAATGCCTCAGCAACTGAATTGGTGTTTTCTGGTGATACTATCTGTTCTGTCCGCTCAGTGGACATGTAGTCACAAGAAAAAGGGAGAGCGATGGAAACTAGAAGGTTTCTGATGAATATATAAATCCTGCAAATTTGTAATGATGATTATCTGTATATAACCATTTGCACGAGAGGGAAAAACATGGAAACTGTGCCCTTGGGCAGTTTTGCAAATACATTTTGCATATGTTAATTTCATTGGGCCTTAGTTCACTTGAAAATCTGTCCCTCCAAGGAAAAAGGTGAAGGAATTCCTGTTTCCTACAACTGAAAAAATAAAAATCTAGTTTACTGTGCAGATTGTACTGGAGCTATGTTAGTTCTAGACATGAACAGCCAAAACAAAGTTGGATAGAAAGGTTCTGGCAGTTATGAATTATTTTGGCACAGTGTTTGCAAGCTTGGCACATTTATTTCCTAAATATATTTTAATATGCAGCTGTAGTCTGTGCTGTCTGGAATAAAATCAAGTTGATATTTTTAGAATTTTGGCCCTGTAGACATTGTTTTATCTTGACCACTAATTAGTGTGATGCTTCTAGATCACTTTTCATTGGAAAAGGGAAGTAGAGCAATGACAATTTATAACTTTTATCTAAAAAGAGCAAAGATTCAAAGTCCTATATTACTTTTACACTTAAATGCCATTCTATTAATGCCTTTGCCAATCTGCATATCATCGTCCAAAATGATAATCAGTAAAAAGCTATGATGTGCTTATTGCAATCTTTGATGGCTTTCTAAAGGTCAGATATCAAAGCACAATTTAGTAATGAGAGCATTAGGTTTAATTGTTTCTCAGTCTATATTTTCTTCACTTGCTGATGTTCAGGAAAGTCTTCAGATTTCTGCTTGTAGTGATATTTATTTAATGTAGAGATGGTAACATTTAGTGTTTGCTGTGTGACCTTTAAAATGCACAGGGAATGGTGTTAAGAGTTACAACCTGAAAATAGAAATAACTACAACTTTGATCTTTGACTTGAGTCTTCTTTAGAAAGCTTAAATAAAAACATAATAACCCTTGAAGAATATAACTTCTGCACGCATGCAGTTTAAAATCTGAATTCTGTTTGTATTCTCGTTTCTTCATATTCTAGCCTCAGCTCCCATTCCTAATCAGTTAATACTGGGCAACACAGGATCTGTTTCCAGCTTCTTTGAAGCTGCACTAGTCCATAGTATTTTTACTTCCATCTCCCAAAATATTATCCCAAGATGTAGATGAGGAAAAATGTGTTCAACCTGGAGCTACATGTGAGGGAGATAATCTTTTTGTCTGAAAAGATGATTCTGCCACAGAAATTATCAATTTTCCTTCAGAATATGTATTAGAATTTCCACCTCACTTCACTGTGGAGGAAGCTCTTCTCAGCCAGAATGAATGACCTGCTTGACTGGGCTTTAAACTAAGCCTGCCGGGGGATGGGTGGACAACCACCAAAGCTAGGCAATATCTACAAAACCAACAGGTTAGGGCACCTAAGGGATTCCACTCCAACCCCAGCCCTGGAACAGTGTCTTCCTGGGAATGTCAGGAAGCCTAGGGTTCCCAATGGGATGCTTGCGCATCTGTATACCAGTGCCAGGAGCTTGGGGAGCAAACAGGAGAAACTGGTCCTCCTACTAAATAAGAATGACTATGATCTCATAGGAATAACAGAGACCTGGTGAGACTCCACCTATGACTGGCCCACAGGTATAGACAGCTATACCTTGTTGTGTCAGGGCACTGTTTGTGCCTGCCACTTTAAGGGCCAGAAGGCAGCAGCCGGCAGGTGCTTGATTAGGGAAGCCATTTTAGATTCAGGGCTGCCCATATAAACAGGGCAGTTCTGCTGCTGAAGGCCAGGCAACAACACCAGCTGGCCACAGAGCTGCAGATCTACATTTGGAGGTAAGGGAGGAGCTGTAGGGGATGGTTAGGAGGCTCCTGGTCCTGGGCATGACCTAAAACTGTACCCTGCCGGGAGTGGGTGGCCTGGTGGGGCTCCCAGTGGCGCGGGAGCCCCCAGGAAATGCCAGGCCAGTTACCACCCCGGTGGAAGGTGGGTCAGGGCGCCTTACCCCTAGCCTTCATGACCTGGTGGGCGACCCCTTTGTTTGGAGGGCCCAGAGGGTGGACCCTTGGATAGTGAGAAAAGGGCCATAGACTCAGGCCTGTCTGAACTCCCCCTGACTGAACCATACTGGGGCCAGGACTGGAAGGGTCAAAGGGCTGGGGGCTCACCGCGAGGAATGCCCAAGAGCTGAGGGCCTGGGATTCCGACTAGCCTGGAGGTGGGCCAGGGCTAGAAAGCCGAAGGTCCCGGTGGGGGGATCACACCCGAAGGGGGTTCAGTTCAGGGAGCTATGTTGCCCGGTATGATGGCGGAAGTGTCCGCCTGAAGGGAGGAATCCAGGTGGGGTTCAATAGTAGGGTTCTGGGGCCCAGTGTGGGGGGCCGGTGACGATGAGAACATCTAGATGCCATCTGCGAGGCTTGGGCTGTGGTGGAGGGGAGGAATGGAGCCGCAGATAGTGCCCCCTGGCATCAGGACAGGAAATGGGCAGCCTCCCGCTTATTAACATCTAAATGAACTAATTTAACAACAAGGCATGGCAGGTGAGAATGCGGGCGGTTGGCCCAGGAACAGGTGGGCGGGCCATTCTGAGAATGGCCTGGAGCAGGCCCCCTGTTACACTTGTACAGGAGAAATTGTGCAGATAAAAGGGGTGGGGGTGTAGCTCTCTATGTCAAGGATAGCTACATGTCCCTGCAAGCTGACATTGGCACCCAGGGAGGGTGAGTAGAGACCCTCTGGGTTAAAATACTTGGGAATGTGGCACAGGGGACACAATGGTAGGAGTCTACTACAGACCCCCTAACCAGGAACAAGAGCTCAACCAGGAATTCGCCAGGGAACTGGCTGAGGCTACACTGTCTCGGTGCATGGTTGTCATGGGAGACTTCAGGTACCCAGACATCTCATGCCAAGAGCACTCAGCCAAATCTGAATGGTCCCAAAGCTTCCACACGTGAATGGATGAGCTTTACCTCACCAAAGAAGTCTATGGACCAACAAGAGGTAAAGCACTACTGGACTTGGTACTGGCTAAAGGGGATGATCTAGTCAGCAACCTAAAAATCAAAGGAAAGCTGGGAGACAGTCACCACGAGCTAATCATTTTACTATCCGTCACAAAGCTGGCAAGTCAGTCAGCAATGCAGAAGTCCTCAGCTTTAGGAAAGCCGACTTTGATAAGCTCAGGAGGCTTGTTGTCCAGGCCCTAAGGGACCATGACTCGACAGGGAGAAGAGTCCAAGAGGAGTGATCACTCCTTAAGGGAGCGGTCCTGAAAGCACAAGGGATGTCCATCCCATCTCAGAGGAAAGGTAACAAAAGGTCTCAGCAACCCCCTTGGCTCACCAGGGAGCTAGTGGACCTCCTATGCCAAAAAAGAGAGGCTTATAAAGGATGGAAGATAGGAATCACCACAAAGGAGGAGTACTCTGCACTGGTCTGTACCTATAGAGAGCGAACCAGGAAAGCCAAGGCTGCAACTGAACTCCACCTGGCTACACATATCAAGGATAATAAAAAGTCCTTTTTTCAGATATGTGAGGAGTCTGAAGAAAAGCAAGGGTAACATTGGACCCATGCTAAACCAAATGGGACAACTGGCAACCGACACCCAGAAAAAAGCCAACCTGCTTAATGGGTACTTCGTGTCAGTTTTTCACCAACCCAAAGGGACCGCCCTCCCTAGCATGATGCAGGATGACCAGGCTGAGAGTGAATTTATACCCAGCATTGGTGTAGACCTTTTAAAGGAACACCTTGAGAGGCAGAACATGTTCAAGTCAGCGGGTCCTGACAGATTGCACCCCGGAGTACTTAAGGAGTTGGCAGGAGTCATAGTCCAGCCACCGGCAAAGATTTTCAAAAACAACTGGTGTTCAGGTAAAGTATCTGAAGATTGGAAGAAGGCCAATGTGGTACGCTTCTTCAAGAAAGGGAGTAAAGTAGATCCAGGAACTACAGGCCAATCACCTTGACCTCAATCTCTGGAAGGATTCTAGAAAAAGTCATCAAAGAGACCATTCTGGACAAACTGGCTAATGGCAACATCCTGAGGGACAGCCAGCATAGGTTTGTTGCAGATAGGACTTGCCTAACTAATCTCATCTCCTTCTATGACCAGGTGACAGATCATCTGGACAGGGGAGAAGAGATTGACATCATATATCTGGACTTCAAAAAAGTGTTTGATCTGATGTTCCATGATCTCTTGGAAAAATTGGCCAACCGTGGCCTTGGCTACATCACAGTCCAATGGCTGGGGAATTGACTCCGAGGCCAGACTCAGAGAGTGGTGGTTGATGGAAGTGAAACATCCTGGTGCTCCATGACCAGTGGTGTCCCCCAAGGCTCCGTCCTTGGACCTGTTTTCTTTAACATCTTTATTAATGATGTGGACATTGGTGTCAGAAGTGGACTGGCCAAGTTTGCCGATGACACCAAACTTTGGGGTAGAGCATCCACACCTGAGGATAGGCTGGTGATCCAGGCTGACTTGGATAGGCTGAAAAAGTAGGCAGATACAAACCTGATGACATTCAATACTGACAAATGTAAGATATTCAACTTTGGGAGAAAAAACCTGCAGCGTGCTTATAGACTCTGCAGTGCTATGTTCGCTAGCACCATGGCCGAAAGAGACTTGGGGGTCATGACTGACCAAAAGATGAACATGAGCCACCAATGTGATGTCACAGCTGGTAAAGCAAACCAAACTCTGGTTTGTATCCATAGATGCTTCTCAAGTAAATTCCAGGATATCGTCCTCCCACTGTACTTGGCCTTGGTGAGGCCATAGCTGGGCTACTGCATCCAATTCTGGGCTCCACAATTCAAGAAGGATGTGGAGAAGCTTGAGAGAGTCCAGGGGAGAGCCATGCATATGATCAGAAGACAAGAGAACAGGCCTTATGCAGAGAGGCTGAGAGCCATGGGACTTCAGCCTGGAAAAGCACATGTTCAGGGGTGACCTGGTGGCAGCCTGTAAGTACATCAGGGATGTGCATCAGGATCTGGGGGAATGTCTGAGTGCCCCAAGGGATGACAAGGTCCAATAGTCACAAACTCCTCCAAGACTGTTTTAGGCTGGACATAAGGAAAAACTTCTTTCCTGTCCGAGACCCCAAGGCCTGGAATAGGCTTCCTCCAGAGGTCATGCAAGCACCTACTCTGGACTCCTTTAAGAAGCATTTTGATGCTTATCTTGCTGGGATCCTTTGACCCTAGTGGACTTCCTGCCCTTAGGGCAGGGGGCTTGACTCGATGATCTCCCAAGGTTCCTTCCAGCCCGAATGGCTATGAAATCTGAAAATAGGTTTCTATGGGTAAAAAACATGGTAGCTCTTGTGAAAGCATACTTTTTTCTAGGTATATTTGGGCACTGTGTAGTGCTGCACAGGCAATTGCATTATGTAGTGTTATGGGTTACATGAAGTATCAATTATTGGTTGCTTTGGGAGACAGAATGCTAGAGAAGGACTGATGCTGTGTTCCACTGTGAAACTTCTGTTATATGTTCTTCAGTATATGGGAGACTTCACATTTTTATAATATAATTAGGAAGTATGTTGAATTAGAGAATATTATCTCTTACATTTTACATACTAAGGGGCCTGATTTTCTTATGAAGCTATCTCATCAAGCAAATATAAATATTTTTATACAAAATAATATAAAGTAATTTAACCAAGCTAAATTTAGCTATCTATTTGAGGCAGTCTGGTGAATACAGTGCAAGGTGCAGGTCATCAAGTTATTTGAAGCTAGATTTTTGTGTGCCTGAAATGTGATATAAGTCATAAGATAACCCTCATGAGTATCATTTCTGATTTATGATATATTTCCTTAAACATACTTTTGAGAACACTTTTCCTGAGGAGAGCTAATTTGTAAAAGAGGGTCTATGAGAGGTGAGGCCAGATCCTAATCCACCTATCAAGTGCTAAGTGGACTTAAACACCAAAGGTTGAAGTTATACATTACACTTAAACCATACTAAAGGCACTTAAAATACGAGCATCTGCACCTTAAAGTTAATTAACTTGTTCTTAGTGCCCTTTGAGCATTTCAGAGTTATGCCACTTCAAGAAAGGGTTGACTCTGGGCTGTGCTACCTAGCTTATGTTTGAATAACTTCAGCCTGCTCCACAGAGATAAAACTAGGCATTTGCAGTCCTCCAGCATCCTAGGATGCACTGCTCTCAGCCCCTTACCCAGAGCAGAACTAGAGCCCAGGTGTCCTGGCTTTTAGCCACACCCTTGCTTACCAGGCCTTTTATGGCAAGAGCTGTGCAGGCAGTAAACAACATTAACCCTCAACATGGAACTGCTTACAGCACGTTCTAACATTCCATAGGTTTAGTATGGTCTAAGGGTAATGTGTAGCTTCACCCTAACTGTTGTACTATTCCACTCTGCTTAAGCCCCTGAAAATATGTCAATGTATGTAGTTACAAAGAGCATGGATCAGGAGAAGGATTTAACTGTTTGTGAGAATCTTGCAGAGGGTGGAATAGGATGAGACTTAGTCACTGAAGTCTGTGGCAGATCCAGGATTAAGGAAAGGGGGCTGCAGTAGATGCCACCAGCACTGCCCCTCAGATCATGGGGGCTGGGACAAGGCATGGCTGGAGTCCTTGGGCCAGCAGGGCCATGGGGGAGAGACACCCAGGTAGGGAGCAGGGATAGAAAAGAGGGACCTGCCTGCCACTGCCACTCTCACTGGTAGAGCCTAGCACCTGCACAAATGGAGCAGGAAGGAGGATTCGTAAGCTCCCCTTGTGCCTAGTACAGTGATAACAGTGAGTGGGTCCTCCTTCCTGCCTTTTCCCAAATGGAAAAAAAAAATCAAGGTAGTGGTAAACAGTAAATAATATGTAAGACCATTTCAGTTTTATACTTTGTGTTGTATAACATGCAGCAGGGAGATAAAGGTTCTTCTTTGTATAGCTCCATTGCAGCTGTTCAGGAACACCAACAGTATCAGAAAGATTTGCCAATTGTGCCTTCCTAAGAAAGACTGAAATTACTTTGTGGCTTTTTTTTTTCTAAACAAATATAAACGGAACACAAAAATAAGAGTAACACAAAAATATATAAATTCTGTATTGCAAAAAAGTACAATTTCAAGTTTTTGCAACCAGTTTATACCATATTTACTCAAATATAAGACAAGGCTTTTTTACCCCCAAACAACATGGGGGGAAAGAGCCTCTTGTTTTATATTTGCATACAAGGAAACTTCACTGAATATGTTGTCCATCATTAAACTGCTTGAAAAAGCAACATGTGCTCAGTAATGGAAACCAACTATGAAGCTGATTAAATGGAGTCAACACTGAGCAATACTATAAAATGCATGGCCCACATGTGTGACAATATACTGATGGGAACCTGCCACAAGGACAGGATAGAGTAAGCCGTCTGAATAAGATATATGGTAGTGGTCATTGTGCTGTCCCCCTCAGCACTCGTTCTTTTCCAAGTCATGGTGAACTACTACACTGAATACATATTGACTTCCTCTTCACTCCCACAGATAAGCTACACCTTTCTTTCCCATTTCCGATGATTCCTGTTTCGTAACCAGCCTTAAATGTCTGGCAAACAACCAAACAGAGCTCCAAACAATTCACCCAGAATCCTCGTTTCACCCCCTCTCTCAGCCAAACAAGGTTGCTTTGTGCCTTATCTTCTTATAAAAGTTTAAAGGATACCAGTACATGTGACAAGCACCTGGTTCGGTCGTGAATGTGGGACTAATTAGCACATGGATCCTTTGTAGGGGGTATCTGGAGTACACACACACTGAGCTGTGGGGTCACCATGGCTTGAAATGCCATTGACTCTGGTGGGGCCATGAGTCAATGAACTGCATAGTAAATTATGAGTCTTTTGGCTTTGGACTAATGTCATGTTTAGTGAGCTACAGGCATACTGGAAGAAAATGATGGGGGGAAGATGTATGGAAGATGAAAGAATGTCACAGACTGTTCAAAAACAAGACCACCAGAGAAGGTGCTGGCAACAGTGAAGATGGGGAGGAGAACAGTGATGGCAACAAAGAGGGGGAGAACGGTGAGGACAATAGGGAGGAAGACAATGACAAAGATGATGAGGACTATGGACCAGGGAAAGAAACAGAGGGGTTGTGGGGGTGGAGGAGAGGGTAAGGGGCATAGAGTCAGTTTTGTGCGATTGTAGTAATTGAAGAAGATGGCAACCAGAACATTGGTGTGTGGTTGCAGTTAAAGTCATGAGGAAGATGATGGTTAACTGTATATTACAGACCGTCAAGTGAACTCTGTTGGTTAGGAGACAGAAAGGTGTAGATATTGCATATAATACAAATTTTTAATTTTGAATATATATATATTCTATATATAAATAAATAATATTTATAAATAATATAAAGATGTAGATATTGTATATACTTAGTACACATTTTAATTTTTTTGAAAAATATATATGCTATATATATATAATATTCTAATATAACAAAAGCCATTGCACTTCCAGCTGTTTGTCTGTCTATCTGTAATGCTCTGGGCCAACTGCGCATGCATTGCCCAGAGCCTTATTGGCAGACACACAGGTGAGACGGAGGCGAAGGTAGTGGGGATCAAGGTGTGCTTCACTGCATAGGGGAGAGGGGAGGGGAGGTGCATGACTTGCAGCCCTGCAGGGGGGCATGGTGCACAGCCACAGGGTGTCATGCAGGGAGCGGCTGTGGGCGTAGGGTGCATGGGCAGCACCCACTGGTTGCAGCATGTGGCCACCAGGGGGGGATGCCCCCCACTCCCCACACAGCACCCTGCAGCCGTGTGCCAGGCCTCCCATGCAGGGATTGCCTGCCAGCTACAGCCATGGGGCGCAGGGTGCATGGGGAGCCGGTGTGGGGGGGGTGTGCAGGCAGCACCTGCCGGCAGCAGCATATGTCCGTGGGGCAGGGTGCACCCCCCCACGCCCACTCCCTGCATCAAATTCTGGATGAACTAAGTCTATGGGTACTTTTAGTAACTTCCTTATATACAAGTTATTATAGGTATGTTTATTCCTAGGTCATTGTTTTCAAATTTGCTTCTCACTTCCGTGTGCTCAGGGAGAGCAGGATGTATCAGTAAGAAAGAGGCAAAGGGGCTGTAGCAGGAAGAAGTGGGAGCCAGAGGGCAAGGAAGCTACCTGACCCTCAAGATTTATTATCCCTGCTTAGCAGAGGGAGTGGGATAGATTCAAGGCAAACCTCCAATAATTAAATTCTATACCTGGAAAATTATAACAAATATATAAAATTTCCATATATATCATATAATTATTGGGGGTGGGGATCATCATATAATCAGGGTACTCTTACATTTGGGTAAATAGGGGCTGGAAATATTACTTTATAATATGATTTTTGTATTTTTATATCTTTATAAAAGATACCTGGACTTTATGAAAAATACCTTAGATTCCTTGACTTTTAAGCACTTCAGAATGCATGTTTGTCATGACTTTTTTAAATAAACACATTTAAATCTACCAAGGGAGAGAAATCTATACTCAATTATTTCAGTGAGAATTTTAACCTAGCAAGGACTGCAAAATCTGGTGCCCAACACAGCTGCGAGAACTTTGAAAACAAAATATAGTATACACAGTATAAAACCTATAATACCACTTTTCCTTCAGTATTCAAGCACATCAGGATTCTTCAGATATGTACCAGATTAAATTTATTGTCAAGCAAAATCTGACATCAGCTGAATTTGGATCACTCTGATGTTGATGATAATACTGAAGTAATAATATTGTACAAATGGCACGCAGCCTTTTTCAGTTTTATGGTAACATTGATAATTGGATAATCAGAATTTTTGTTGTCATTCAGCTTTTCTTCTTTAACATATGGTCATCACCAACAAAAGCTATATTTTTACTTTTCTTGAGAGTTTTTTTTTCAGTAGACCAATCTGAGGTAAGAGGCACAATTTATTATAATTTTAAGTGTGCTACATTTTCACGTTGATTATTTGCCAGAAAATATCCTGTGGAAATTCTTTTATTTAATGATTGTAAAATGGGAGTTAGCAGTTTACTATTTCCCTTTCCCATAAAACAATCATGTAAATGCTGTAATTGCAGCCTGTTGAGATACTATCTATCCATAGTTCATGCTTGTGTATGACAACATAGGAAGGGATGTTACTTTATTTCATGTTTTATTATCCATAGATGTTTGATACCAGTGCAGCTAAAAATAACACAGTAGATAAATGGACAAGTGTGGTTTGTAGACAACTCAAAAGAACTTGTGTTTTGTTTCTTACTGAAGCCTTTGACTTGACTACATTGTACATTCTGATACAAAATTGCAGATTTCAAGTTTTTATTTCTTATAAATATTCAGGTACCTCTTCATAAATATTCTTATTCTCTAGCTAATACATTATTACACAGTGTACATTATTGCAAAATTGTCTAGAGATACCTGTATCTCAAATACTGGCTGGTGCTAGAAAATACTGTGCTTGATTGACCAGTGTTGAGGCAGGCAAAAGCAATGACAGTAAAATGGCAAAATTGGATATTGTATGGATGACATTATGGTGATTAGGGATATTCTGGGTCTCTTCCTAGAAAGATGCATGAGAAGTATCCTGATCCAAATATTAAATTATTTATATACTTGCTTTCAGCCATTGAGATTCAGTATAGAACAAGGCTGAGTTTTGCCCTCAGCAGAAACCAATACAAACCAATACAATGAAAATCTGTTGTGTCCAGAAACCACGATCTTGTGTAAGAACTGTTACTAATTACTCCTCCCTGGGGAACTTCATGGCTTGGGTATTGGAACCTGGTAAGAAACTATAGAATTTTTCATCTCTTACATTACCAAACTTGTTTGAATCAGAGCAGTGCCCAAAAGGGTGTTACCATTTAATGGCTGTTGACCTCCATGAAATGAGTTCTTGGTCTTTGTCCAGATTCTGGTGGAGAAATTCTTGTCCACATCACATCACTGCTTCTACAGAAGGAGCAAAAATCCTTATTCGCAATCTCAGAAGAGAGCCTGAGGATTAAATACAAATTAAAAGATGATTCCTCTAAATCAAATGTATCCATATTGGTGGGTTAGTACCAAGCAGTTTTTATGGGTGATGCTTCTTTTCTGTATCCAGGGCACTTCAGTCTCTAGGACTTTCAAATCAAAAGAAGGCAACAACAGTATTTTAAATCCAAACATAAAATCTTCTAAGAATATATATTTACAGACTAATTGATATGTAGTCCCACATGTAGGATTTTTTTAAGTAGGTTGCTATGATGCTTTCCTAAAATCATCTCTAGGGAAGAGAGACAGATTGATGCAGGTATGTCACATGTGTATGTGTGGGAAATGATATGCATGGAGCCTGGAGGGCTTGTCTTTGGGGGATACAGAAAAATTCAGCATAAGAGAGAAGCTAAAATGAAAAAGCCAACTTCTAAGGAGCATAAAAGGATTTGATAGTTGGCATCTGAAGAGGGGGGTTTTGGTCATTCTTTTTGTCAATTCTCCCTTTCTACTGGTGTTCCATAGCATAGTTTCCAGCTGTCACTCTCTCAGCCTCTGGATTTTTGCAGACCCCTTCCCATACTCACAAAGATCAAGTTTGGGCTGTCTAATGGTGGGCTTCAGGGCATACCAAATACCAGCGCACACATGATGAGATGGGGTAGCCAAAGCCTTGTTGCTGACACATGAAAAAAAATTGTCAGGAACAGTTCTCCAAATAGGCTAAGGGTGCTGGAGGCATGGTGGCCTGTTACTCTCTTGCACACAGTGGAAAAGCATAAGTATATTGTGGTAAAGTTTAGCTACCTTATTAGAAAAGGCAGAGAAAATTATGAATAATTAAAATCTATCAAAATGCATATCAAATCCTCTTGTATTCCCCCACAGTCCCAGTTTGAGTAATCCCCCCCAGTTTCAGTAATCTGCTCATAAAATTAAATCCTCCTCTTATAGTCCTCCCAGCCCCCTCCTTTGTTTCATCCATCCTTTCTCCCTTTTTCATACAAACTTGCATTTCCCTCTGTCTCTGTCACCTCTGCTTCCAAGAGCTTTCCCTGTATCTCTCCAAATGGATTTCCCCTCCCTTGCCAATACCACTGACCCCTCTACCTGTAAGCTTGCTTCTGTCTCAGTTGCTCAGAAGGTCCTCTCTTGGTCCCTGGTAGCTGCCTCTTGGATTAATGCAACCAGCTGCCATTTATAACACTATTATCCCACCGCAACTGTGTCTAGTGTGCAGATATATTCAGCTTAGTAGGAATGGGAGAGCTAGAAGAGACAACTTAGTTAAAATCATTAACTGCATCTACACAGGCTAAGACTATAGTTTCCTGGAACAGTCTTCAGGACCCATGGTATTTTCACCAAAGTGGGAGTATTGACATACATACCATATGCCACTGCATCCTACAGAGTGCAGTGATAAGTGCTACTTAAGTTTTCTAACCTAAAAAGCAAGTGAAGAGGGGGAAAAAAACCTCAAGTACTGACACACAACTCCAGTTGAGTGGGGCAAGGAGAAAAACTCACAAAATGTTCCACATCCTTGCTATGGAGATATAGAGGCTTAACCCAGGAGCCAGGCAACTTGTTGTTTGGAGCTGAGAGTAGTATTATTTCAGCAGGCAACCAGGACACCAAGAACTAGGAGGCTGGAGAAAAAAAGAGAATAGAGGGAGGGTCATAATTTTTGAGGAAGCCTTGACATTTTGATACCTAACCCACGTGCTGTTCTGTAAATTTAAGCATCTTGCATATCAATTATTAAACTACACTGGTTTTCCTCTCATTTTGAAACTAGACCTGAGTCCACATCAAGAGATAAGGTCTGTATCTCTACCCTGGAGTTTTGGGAAAGCCCACATCTGGACTTCAGCTTCTGTTTTATCCTTATTCTTTGAAACCAAACCAAAAGTCTGTATTTGTGTGTCTGTGAGAGTTAGAATAGTTTGGATTTCAAATCCTATTTTCTAACTCATCTTAGTTATAACTGAACATCTAATGACCCATGGATGCACATCATTGCTGTATTCATATTTTTTACTTCAGCAGAAGCCATTTGAGATCAAATTCCTGTTGACCAATACCATAACCATAACACTGTCTTCACATTTGTCTCCACCCATTGGTCTGTCTTCAGATATTTGCAAGAAAAAAGCATACAGCTGAATATATCATGAAAAGGGCATTTACTTGTCTGAAGCTATCAAATTTAGACATACTCTGATGTTTAAGTGTCCTTTCCCCATTGTTTATGCTAGATTTAGTAATTTATGATTTTAGCTTTCTCCTTTCCCTAAATAAAAGTCCCAGCTGGAATATTAGATAGCTTTCAGTTATATCCAGAAAATGTCATGGTAAATGAAAACAGAGCCTAGCATTTTCACTCAGTATTATTATTAATATTTTTATTTAACTCTGCTGGCCCATGAGCCAGATGTCTGAAAATCTTTGACTGGAACAATTTTAATAGTTCTTTCCCTATCCATGACTAACAATGTAATATAGTCACAAAACCTGCTTTGTGACTGCTTGCTGAAAGAGGACTTAGTTTAAAGATCTATGGTCCATTGACCCAAAAAGTGAACATCTGTTGATGTTAATTTGATGTACATAGACTGGATTTAAAAATATTATAATCCTGTTAGAGCTGGAGAAGCAGACCCTAATTCAAATCTAATTTATTAAAGAAAAGAAAATATTTCAAGTTAAGTCACAGCTACTAGTAAGCATCCAGTGATGGCAAACATCCAGTCCTTTGTGTAAATTAGTTTTAATCTTTGATTTTTGCCAAGAAAAAAGGTGATAAGACATACAGATGTGTTGTACATTAAATATAAATGCTGGATACCCAGGATCTTGGCCCCTGGTTTAGGGTACACCACAACAAGTCTGTGGTTTGACTTTCAGAAGTGATGATTTCTGAAACGCTCATTGATTTTCAGGAGATCTGTAGATACTAAATGGGCCATTAATAGAAATTATATATACTCTACAATGTGTGTTCTGTGGCATTCTGTTGGCATGTCACATGCATTGTATTGGTATTATTGATACCTTTTCATGATCAGGTTTGTATGTTTTTTTTTCATAGTCATTGGTAGTGAATTCAGTGTGTTATGGCTATAATTGACCCAAATCCAAAGGACTTCTTTCTAGAACGGTGGCTATCAAAATCTTTACTGAAAAAGGCCTGACTTTCGTCAAAACTAATAAATGCAAACCCCTTTACCCCATTTTATTGTGTCAACTAATTATAGCCATTTCCTGGGCAAGTTTCACTGAGATGCAAAAAAACATTTTTTTTGAAGTACAGTAAAAGCTGCGCTATCCAGCATCTTACATACAGTCTGGCATGCTCTACTAACCGGCATGCCGGCTTGTAAGATAAAGTGAAACCGGAAGTGCCCACCACAGCAATTCCGGTTTCTCTGAGCTGCCACGGCCGGGGCCAAAGCAGCCTGCGCTGCCGAGCCCCCATGGCCCAGGGGCATAACAGGCTGCGTGGGGCTGTGGGGCCCACTTCCCTGTCCCACAGGGCCTGCAGGATGGTCGGTGATGCGGCAGGAGGGACAGCGATACTGCAGGAGGGGAGGAGGGACGCCCCAGATGCAGCGGGAGAAGCGGTGGCTAGGGCTGCTCAATTAACCAGCGTATTTTCTTATCTGGCATCCCCCATTCCCAGAGGATGACAGATAACAGAGCTTTTACTGTATACAAGACTGATAACTAAAACTGTCCCAACCTGAAAAGGGAGTGACCTGTCCCCTGTCCCAACTGAAAACGGAGTCACCTGTGGGTCCTCATGAGGAGATGGAGGTTGTAAGTAGGAAAAACAAAGAAGACATCCCAACAATTCCTCTCCACTTGAGATGTTCTGTGCTGTTGCATCTCACCACCAGAGCCCAGTGGCAGCTACTCTTTAGGGGTGTGTGAAGCGGGCAGTATTTGATTTGGATTGGGATTTGTCCAGATTCAGGAGGACAGTGATTCGATTTGTTGATTCAATTTGGCCGAATCTGAATCTCAAGATTCGATTCTGATTTGGAAAATCAGCGATTTGGCCATAGACGCAGCTTTATGTTTTTCTAGGTACCTTGAGGTACCAAACACGGCTCATGAATGCTGAGATGGTAGGGCAGATGGAGCGTCCCACAGGAGCATGCTGGGGGTACTTCTGTCCACTTCTGGGTCCGCTGCTGAGCATATGAGGGACCCCCCTGTGCTTGCACAGGACGCTCCATCCACCCCACCACCTCAGCATTCACAAGCTGTGCTTGGTATCGCCAGGTACATAGAAAAAACATATAAACCTCCCTGAATCTCTCCAAATCGAATTGGAGGCTTCCAATTTGATTTGGAGAGATTAATGGGTCTCCTGATTTGATTCGGGTTTGGAGATTTGCCCGCCAAATCGGGCCAAATCTCCTCCGAATCGAATCAGCAATGGAAGCGTCACACAGCCCTACTACTTTTGTCTCTTTTTCACTCTGTTCTCCTTAAAGGGAGCAGTGGAGGAAGCAGGCTCCTAACCCTCAGTGTCAGCATCAGAACAGTTCCAGTGATTGGGAAACAATCCTCATTTGCAACCTGCAAAAGTGATGGGCACTTGAGGAGAGTGTAGTTTGAGTGGGTGAAAGAAGCTAGGAATCAAAAATAAGAAAACGTGCATTGTTTCTAGAAACTGTGGTTACAATAGTAAAAAGAAATGCCAGTTATCTCCATGCTATCCAGGCCACACATTTTGACCCTTTAAAGGCACATTACTCTAAGGAAGTGAAATGAAAAGTGAGAAAATGAGTGTCAGGCTCAGTTTTGTTTCTAAGATTCGCATATACATTGGTTGTCAAAGTTTCCATGAGTGGTCCTGAAAAAAGGTAAATAATTTGACACTTTTCCCTCCCCTTCTTTGCACTCCAAGGAGACAGAACCCTAAGCCCCCAACTTTTACAAAGCATTGACAAACTTCCTGAGGCTTCATATTGATCAGTGTATGTCCTCAAAGTAACACCTGCTGGCTTTTTTGATTGAAATTAGTTGTTTAATGATCTTCTCACTGATGTTGGTATTTGAAAAGGTAGCATAGTATTGAGAGATAGAGCTAAATTCTGCTTCTTCCCTCAATGCCAACAAACTCTTCCTTAGAAACACAAACATATTTCCATAACAGCGCCAGGCCCTGTCTTTTACATCTGTGCAAATCCCAGTGAATACAAATATAACTGAGGGCAAAGTGATGTTAAGGTATAACCAAAGATAAAATTTAACTTGGAATCTGTTAATGGTAATGATACCAGTTTGGAAAGAAATTATAAATGATGCCAAAGAAAACAGTCAGTTTGATTTTCAGATTTCAGCTTGAAGCTATATTGCAGTTTTGCTGCACTACCAAATTTGATCTGAAGTCATTGGTTCTCAACAAATACAATACACAAGAAGAATAGTGAGTCACATTTTAATAAGAAATAGCCTTTAATGGATTTCTAATATAGTTTGCTTCACACAAAGCTGACAATTATCTCAAATTTTGGGCAGTACGAATGACTTTTGAGGAAGTATTCAAGAGTTGGGCAACCCAGTGTGGAAACTTATGTTTTTTCCTTCCTTTACTTTTCTAGCCAATTTTCTAGACAACATGCCTTTGAGGAGTTCTGGCAAGCTAAGCATAGAGAACAGAAAAGAAGATGGTGAGAGTACAGCCCCTGCTCCTCCCCAGAAGAAGCTGTCTTGTCAGTGCCATCACCACTGTCCTGAAGATTCAGTCAACAGCACCTGCAGGTTTGTGGAACAGATCATGTCTAAGGAGTTTTCTTAATGAATGTATAGTAGTAATGTAATTCTTCAGTCTGTATTTAAGCTATGTAAAATTAATGTGTGTGTGTATTCAAGTTATCTGGAAGACAACTTTTTTTGTTGATATTTAGCTTCTATAACTTGAGGATTCAGGTTTGAAAATGTTGGCCAATACTTTTATTAATTATTCGCACACAATGCTATTTGAACAAGGTATGGGTTTGCAACAAAATACAAGAAATTGATTATGTATTTACATCTATATTTATATATACATATATAGGGCATGTGTATATTTACATTTCTGCATAAACTGATCATTTGAGATTAACACACACCATCAGGTACATCAGGTATCATAAGATCCTGCATTCATTATGATATAGGGAAAATTAACAGTATCAGCAATCGGCTTTTTTTTGCCTGATGTGGCTGATAATGTGTCCAATAAATGCCTTGTGCATGCATGTAGCCACAGCATGCACGCGACCAGGAGCACAGCCCAGCGACTTGGAAAGCAGCATCGGGCTGGTAAGTCTGGGGTGGGGGAAGGGAAGGGGAGTGGGGGTGGAAGATTGAGGCCCCCACAGTGAGGGAGGGATTGGGGCAGGGGCAGAGCCATGAGTGACTCATCCGTGGGGCGTTGGGGGGAGGGCCGCTCCCACCTCTGTGCACACCCTGAGAGGGCATGGGGGGGCGTGTGCCCCCAGATCTGTGCATGGGGTGAGGGCAGGCTGCCACTGTGGACTGGGGCTGGGCTGGGTTCTTCCCAACGGGGGGTTGTGCCGGGCTGTGCTTGGGGTGGGCGGCAGTGTCACTGGGAGAGGATTTGGGGGGGCTATGGCAAATTTTGGGTTGTCTGCAGCCCCCCCAAGTGCTGCCACTATTCACCTTAAGTATAGCCCAGCCCCAGCCCACCCTGCTTCACACACAGATTCGGGGGCACATGCCCCCATTCCCTTCTGGGGTGGGTGCAGCAACAGGAGCCCTCCCCCGCCCCCCCCAAATGAGCTGCTTGCAGCTTTGTCCCACGCCCTGCCCCACCCCAGCTGGGAAACACATGCCCCTGCCCCACTTCCTTCCTCACGATCATCTGCTCCCCACACCACACTTACCATCCTGAGGCTGGTCTCCATGCTGCCCAGCTGCATATGGGAATCAGATCGGTATCGGCCCATATGGCTCCTTAAAAATCAGCCATCAGTGTTGAACAAAAAAATCTCTATTGGTGCATCCCTAATATTTATAAAATGTTTGGAAAACCTCTAGGGAGTCTTTCAAGAATGATTTTGCATTTGCTTCTCTTGTATTTTTTTTCTTTTCTCAATATTAAATACCAGTATTTTTTCTTAACATATTTGCTATATTTATCCATTTTTATTTAATATTTTTTGGTTATAGATTCCTGACAAACTTGTTTTTACTAACCGTGTTGGAATTTATGCATGAGTCAAAGCGAGTGAAAAGCCATTGCTTGGCTCTGAAAGAAGGAACAAAATGTATTTCCCCTTCCCCCCGTGCAGATGTGCACAGACCACTTTCTGTAACAGTCTCTGTGAGCGTGTCTACATGAGATGTTTACTGTGCAGTTGACCAATTAATTATGCAGTAAACATCTCAGTGTCTACGTATGTGCCCCTATTATGGTGCATGAAACTAATAAACTCCACAGCAGGGTAGTCTTGTAAAATATAAGTATTTTCATGTGCATCAGTGCATGTGTAGACAGTGCCCCATCTGGCTGGGGGCACAGCCAGGGTGCTTTGGTGCAGGGCTAGCCAGCAAGCAGTGATAGCAGATAAGAATAATGCAAGCAAGATAAAGAAGGTATCCCCACCCCTGCCCCACCTCGATTCTATATCTACCTGTCCTAGGGCTGTCACAGAGAGAAGGTATGTCTGGCCAGTACGCAAGCTTCACCCTGAGGTTCTTTCTTGAATGTCAGATATCAGCAGACTGGAGATTGAGGACTGAGCCCCCCTACTCCCAGTGGGCTGGGTGAGATGGGCTGGTGATGTGACGTCTGTTCATGGTGCCCTTGAGTTCCCTCACTGGGGGCACTTTGCTGCTCTGAAATCCCTCCTTTTGTATTCTTTCTCCCCTCTGACAACTCTTCATTCCCAGGCATAATTGATTGGTCTCCCAGTGGACATCAGACTGTCCACATTCTGTTGTATCAACATATTCCTTTGTTCCAACAAACCCATCACATGCACACTTCTTATTCTGGTCATTTACCAGGCCTCTTAATTTAGTTTGTTCCCCAAAACCAGAAATCCCAAGGGCTCTGCAGTTGGGCACCATGACCTAATGCCACTTCTCATGTTAGGGAACAGTGTGGTACATGTTTTCAATTTCCCAGCTTGTGTGTCTCCTGGCTTCAGACACAGTGGGCCCTGAAGGAAACTTTGTCACGAACAGGCTTTTAGAAACCAGTTAACCCTTGCCATTATTCTAATGCATATCTACTTTACCTACCAGCCAATTCCTAAAAGCAAACTTCTAATTATTTTTTAGCCATCATCAGCCACCTCCCATGCAGCACGTGAAGCCCAGTCAGAGCACCCCTGGGCTGGCAGGCTAACTACTGGATCTCTTGCCAGCCTGAACTGCTCTAACTAGGCTCCATGTGGTGCACATGAATAAACTGCTCCAGAGTTTTTTGCTCCCAGGCGCACATTCAGATGGTGCACTCAGTAGCAAAAATCTCTGGGGCCATAAGCTCCCAAACTTATCGGTCTGCATTAATTGCATGTGTAGATGCACCGTGTTACACTCAGTGGAGGGAACACAGAATAGTGCTCATTCCTATTTTCTGCTCTCATGACAACTCAAAAGTGGGGAGAGAGAGGGCCTTGTCCCCTCTTTACAGCAGACTGCAAAGTAAACCAAACAAATGTATAGGGGCTGAGGAGCAAATATACTCCATTCTGATATACTGAGCAAAATATTCTTTCTCTGTGCAGAAGGAGCAGCACCAGAGTGTCTGTGCCTCTCTGGCATTCCTCCTGCAAAAGGAGAGAGCATGTCCCTGTGCTGAGTTAGTAGTTAAATGTGACAGATTAGCCTAAGGTAGATATGCATGGTAGGCCTGTCCTGTAGTGGCTCTCAACTGCATTATTCTGCTTTCCATTTATATATGAAAATCTGAATTTTGTGTATATTGAAAGGTAGAGAATTTTGCCACTGTATGTTAAATTCCTACAACTTTTAAGCTTCTATCAAAATCCAGTGGAGTTTTGGTTATGCAAAAGACTGTGGAAGTGAGGTGGAGGTGTATTGTTACTGCTGCACATGCCAGTTGAATATACACTTCTCTATCCTAAGATGAAGAGTCTGATATTTTAACAATACTGGACTGCTGTTCACGGCACAGTATTATAAAAGGGAAGAATCCGGGGAATCCCATGCTGTTCAAGATATTGAGGCCACTTGTATTGGGGGTTTTTTTTCGTTTGTTTTGGTTTTTTTTTTTAACTTTTGTGTCTTAGTTTGTCATGATTCTTCCCAGCCTACAATGTCAAGTCCTGTCAAACTGAAAAATACCAAGACTTTGATGAGAGCTGTAAGCATTATTTTTCTTTTCTCCTTTCTGCTCCTGCTTCAAGCTCTGATGCTGTATCTAGAAGCAGCCTTTAAAAACTGTTGTATGGTATGTTGTTTTTAAAGCCTTAAAAACACACACTGCCCGCAGTAGGCAGGTTCCCTGCTGTTTCAGTCAGCCATTTCCTGTTCATGCCTACTGAGAGCCACTTATTTCAGGCATGCTACCTTGCACAGAAGAGGAAGCAGTAGAAGAAAAGTTCCAGTTGATTATTTTTTAATCAAATTATTAGAATACAGAAAAAGTTCTGTTTTGGGAAACATCACTCTACTGGACAATGTTTCTATCCCACCTGGATAGCTGTAGGACCTACTGACAAAGTACCTTTCATTGAGCTAATGTGAAGTCTTTCTAATGTGGTGATCAGGAGCTTAGATGTGGGGAGGCAACCTTTTTTGGCTGCAGGCTGGATGGAATAACCCAACCTAGGTCGGAGGGAGGTAGGAGGGAGCTAGGACCCTGCAGCCATTGCCACAGCCAAAGCTTCCTACCACTGAATGCTGCTGATGCAAGACATCTGCAGGCTGGATCCAAAGGTTCTGTGGACCATAGGTTACTGACCTCTGGCTTAGATAAACCCTTCCTTTAGCAAACACAAGAAATTGGGGAGAGTCCTACAATGTGACACTTTTAAAACGTCTCTCTTAAGGTGCAGACAGACATAATGCTTGAACTCTCCCAAGCATGTCACAGGTTGGAAATTGGTTCACTATTGTCATGGGTCAGAGTTGTCTGCACATCCACTGCTAGGTAGAATAGTCACCTTTTCTGCAATTCAGTACTGTTGACCCACCATCAGGGGATGGTAGTGAGTACCCAACCCAGTTACAGTTTTCTGCTTTTCCTTCTCATTAACACTGACTCCAGTAAAACCCCAGTCCTTCCCTGTACTGAAGGCTGTGTGGTGTACCTGACTGGAAGTGCTTAGTTGAGTGTGTATAGGGCAGGGGGCTGCTGGGCCCCTGCTTCTGTGTTCCCAAGGGGCTAGATGCTCCAGAATTGTTGCAGCTTTTTAAGAGCACTCTTCCCCAAGCTGCTCATCAGTTTATTGACCAGGGTTCAGCACATCCCAGGATGATTTGGGGATGGAGGTGTGACCAGGTTGTGGGGGAGAGGCTAGGCTGAATGGACTCCTGTTTCTTTGTGCCTGGGGGGCTTTTGTTGCAGATCTCCGTTACTTTTAATGAGCTGGTAATTTTCCTTTCGTTAGTGGAACCGGAGTCCTTGGGAGCCCCCAACAGCTCCCAGGCACTTAGACTTCCCCACCTGGCCACCTCCCATCCCAAATAAGCCTGGGATGCAGAGCCTTGGTCAGTTGCAGTCAATGGAAGGAAATTGACCAGCTCTTTAAAAGCAGCAGAGAGCTGTCCTGAGAACCCCCAGCCTCATGGTCAAGTGCAGGCAGTAGAGTTTGGGGCAGTAGTGTTCTATGTACCAAACCAGTCAGCTGCCATATGGGGGTTGGGGTGGGAGGGGCAGGGAATGAGGAGCAGTGCAGTGTGGGACGCCCAGAGGGCCAACAAGACAATAGTCATGAGGTGTCCACACATAATACATAACCGGTTCATAGAGAACCAGTTCAAAATAATACTTGATTATCCAGGTATGCTTTTGAAATGGGTTAGGAGGTTTAAACCATTCTAAAATGGCTTGTACACCTAGACACTTACAGTTTAAACTGTCAATGTTTTCAACTTTATGTGCTTGAAGGTAGTCTCATATGAAAGTTAGAAATGTAAAATACAAAAGTAATGATCTTATTTCAAGCCAAACAAGAGGAGTAATTCATACTAGACATTTATGTTCTGTTAACATGGTTCTCAAGCTGTAAAGTACCCCAGTCTGGGTCAAGCTTATGGGAACCATGCCACCCTGGAGCTGCTTTTCCCATTTTTATTTACGTCATGGGTTTCATTTAACCAGATTATAGCCCTCTAGTCCTCCTTCGTAGCTTCATACTGAAGAGTGGCATAAAATAAAAATTACTGAGCAACTGCCTAGAAAGTGAAAGTTTGTGATATATTTATTTAGAGAAAACAAAATAAGGAATAAATCCTACCCTATTATTTTTCTTCAATGTTGTATAAAAATAGAATTTAAAAGGGCGTCATAGGAATGGGTAGTGCCCAAGTGGCACTTATCTTTTTCTTAATTTGCAACATTTAATTATTTCATATTTTTTTTCTTAACTTGTTCAATACATAAAACATAAATAATCAGAGAGAATTTGCAGTATTGATAATAGTACATTTAAGTGGCTTTCAGTAGTAGCATCCATCTAGATGTTCATATAAAATGAAGACATCTTGTGGACACTTTAAAACTCCCTCCTTTGATATTTCTTTAATTCTACTTTAGTTTAAAGGCAGCATTCCAAAATCAAATATGTATCAAGTCTTTCAGCTACCCTATGGGTTCATAATGACTCTCTAGTTCCACAGACAATACCTGATTTTATGTAGTATATAGTTTGCAATACTTTGGCCCTCCAGGTTAGCGGAGGACAAAATTGCAGCTTAAACAGTTGATTGTTTTCTCTTTTAAAAGATAAATATGCCCTGTCATTTATAGTTATAGTGTCAACCCTTTAAGCTCTTGGCAGTTTTACTTAAGATAAATGTCCAGGAGTGACTTATTATCTTCAGTATTCACTCCATACTTGCCTATACTTATTAGAGGAAATGTCTTTAATACTAAAAGCAGTGAGGTTATCCAACAGCAAATATTTAAATTAGTTATCTAAACCAACCGGCAAACTTTCAAAGGTCACAACTATACCAAGTAGTTAACTAGTAATTGGGTCCTGAAAACCCAAGCCCTGCACCCAAGCTTTGCACTAGATTTCAGAGGCAGGATGGAGTGCTTAGTTTCATGTTTGTTTTGGGGCTTCACCGTGAATTCCCCAGACTCTGATAGGTTTTCCAGACTAGGAGTATTATGTGTCCTTTTACCTTACATTATCACAAAAGATATGCAAATGGTGTCAGTCAAACTAAAGGAGGAAGTGGCCATGCACACAGGTGTTTGTAAGACTGATTGATTAACAGGGACCTTTCTCAAGAAGAGGTGAAAGTATTTGTAAGAGCTTCGTAATCCTAAATTTGTAAAGGTTATGTTAACCTGTGACCTGTTGATACTTTAATCCTCTTTCTGAACATAGTTATGTTGTTGCAGGGCTCAAAATAGACTTCCAATAAAGAAGCTCAAGCATCCTTTCAAGACAAACAGGGCTTACTTTAAAAAAAAAAAGCCCTATATTTACATAAGCAGAATAACATACAAATTATGCATACCTGTAGATAATTTTATGTTAAAAGCACTTTTGGATTTAATTTGGCTGTGCACACAGTGCAATCACAGTGACTGTTTATGCCAGTTAGGTGCACAACAATATACCCAGTTTTCCAGGCACAGTTAGAATGCCTGCAGTTTTAAAGTGCGGCCCACAGTCCCATGGCATTTTTAGACAGCTTTCTGAGGCAGTCTGGTTTTTTCTATATTATGTGATGGCCTTGGTTGATTAGTTCAGTGGTTCCCAACCTTTTTAGATCACAGACCAGCACACTGTGGACCAGTCCACGGATCAGAAGTGACCGGCATACTGTGGAGTGGCAGCCACCCCTGTTTTACACTCGGTACCTGGCCATGGCCCTGGGGTTGGCAACCTCTGGATTAGTTCATTGTAACATCATTGAGCTCCAGAGATGGCCATGATGCCCCCTGGTGGCCCCATAACCTGTGCTCCACTCTGTCTCTAAGGCACCCTTCCCTCTTTCTTACCTACCATGCCTTGATATACTTATTAGATTGAAAAGTCGTATCTACACTAGATGCTTTACTTCACAGTAGTCCAATTTACTGTGCAGTAAGCATCACCATCTACACATGCAAATCCATCCTAGGGGTAAGATCTGCCCCTCCCCTGCAACTTAATTTGCTACCTGATTTGAGCCTGGCCCTACCAGGCTCAAATCACACGTGCCCCTAGGCCACTAATGGGACCTCCAAAAGACACCCCTCATAGTCCCTTCCACAACAACCACTATGAACTATAACCAAAAGATAAGCACCGTAGCTATAACACAAACTCTCCCTTCTGGTCACACCAACATCAACAAAAAGGAAGACAGCACACTGTCACTTTAAAAGGGAAAATCTCCCCCATTTTAGCAAGTAGTAAATTTACCTGGGGTTATTAAAGGCACCGTCGCACTCATATAGACATGTCACCAGGAGGAAAATCTGCTCCTGGGAGTTGGGGAACTGTGTGCTGCTGGGGCGAGCTCTGCCACTGGAGCCCAGGCAGGGACTGTGTCCCCCTGCCCCAACAGCAGGGAATTCCAAGCCTGCTGCTCCCAGATTGCGATCAGGGAGTGGGGGCTGGGACATCCTTATCTACCAGACCCCACTGCACCATCATGATCAGGGAGTGGAAGGTTGTGAAACCCTTATCTCCCAGCCTGAGCTCCGTTGATAACTATAAGGGTCTCCCAGCCCAAGCCCCGCGACCACGAAGCTCAGGCTGGAAGTTCAGGGTCTCCTAGCAGTGGCTGCATGGGCACAGAGCCGGTGCTGGGAATTCCCTGCTGGTGGGACTTTGGGAGCTTGTTCCCCACTGAGCTCCATGAGCACAGAGCTGAGGGGAAACAGGCTGCAGAGCTTCTTCCTTTCACAGTTGCACAAGTACAGGTCTGGGGCTGGGAACAAGCTCCCCAGACTGTTCCACCCCCAGCTTCATGCTTACAGAGCTGGGTGGGGAACAAGCTCCCCTACCCTCTCCCTGCGTGCCTGGAGGGAGACAGTATCCCCTTACCCTGGCAGCAGGGAGCTTTCAGCCCTGACTCCCCGATCACGGTGTGGGGGCTGGGAGCTTTTTCCCAGCTTTAGCTTTGCAATTGCAGAGCTAGTGCTTGGAATAGGTTGGGAGCTTGTTCCCATCACCTACTCTGCTATTGCACAGCAGGGGCTGGGAACAAGCTCCTGAGTTCCCACCCCATGATCACAATTGCAATTGTGGAGCAGGGGCTGGGAGCTCACTGCATGGGGACAGTTCCCTGCCCAGCCTGGAGGTGGCTGGGACCTGCCAGTTCCCAGCCAGTCCCAGGCTGTGTGGGGAAGCACGTGCGGCCTGGAGGTGGCTGGGGACTGTCTACTGTCTTGTTTTGGGCAGTCCCCAGCCAGCTTCAGGATGCACATGCAGACTTCCCTGAGCAGCTCAGGGCTGCCCGGGAACTGTCCCGGTCAGGGGCAGTTCCCAACCCTGTGATCCAATTGGGTGATTGAGGTACAGGGCTTGGAAAGAGCTGCAGGGGTGGGGTACTTCTCAGCTTCCTGCCCCAATATTCTGGTGGGGCAGCTAGCAACCAGCTAGCTGCTAGCTCCCACTGGTGGATCAGGGCAGGGGGCTGGGATCTGCCCCTCCCCTGCAACTCTTTCCAAACCCTATGCTCTTGATCAGGGAGCCAGGGCCAGGAGCTTGTCACCCCCGCCCCGAGTACATTGTTTCCCCCCACCCCAGCAGCCGGCAACCCCGGGGGCCAGTGCTCCCTGCCAGCCCCCAAGCTAGGACCCAGGGGGAGCCTGGAGCTCCTGGTGGCAGCAGGGGCCCATTGCAGGGCTGCAGGGAACTGGGTGCAAATCTTCTCCCTAACCCACTTAATCTGGAGTAGTTTACACCAGAGTAAATTTGGGATAGAGTAAATGCATGTGTAGATGTGCTCACTGTGGAGCAGCTAGCACTAGCAGTAGGCTTCCTACTGCCAATGCAGGCATCATCCTATTGTTGTGCTGCAGAGCAACTCACTCTGCACTCATAGTTGCTGTTTCCCTGGGTCAGCTCTCCTGCTTCTTTCTCCCTCTCAGTCTCCCCATCCTGGGGCTCTACCTGGGCCCTTTCTCCATTAAGTAGGAGAGAGTTCCAGGCTCTCTGTTACATCATTCATAGCAATATTTTAAAGTAGCTTTGATTATCAAATGCAATAAGAGGATTGAGTTTCCCTGCCAGCATTACTGGAAGTGATGTTCTCGATACGACATGCCAGTGATGTTCTCATTTTGCCACTAAGCTATGGAGCTAAGAGTATAGGAAAAACACTTAGACTAAAATTCCAAATTAAGATGCTATCTGCTTGTCAGAAGCTGACTTTTGATATATTTAAAAGGGCAGTCTGAATCATTCTAAAGTTTTTATCACGTGAAAAAAAAATATTTTGTAATTTGCTGCAATCCAGCACAACCTAGGCTAAATGTAATTCCTAAAAATGTTTTGCATCAATAGAGCAAGGATCTGTATGAGGCTGAGTGATTCCAGCAAAACAAGACCTTGTACCAAACTTTTCTTTTCCTCCATTAACGTAACCCAAACCTCTACTACGGAGTGGGATAAGCCACCTTACTTGCTAAACTAGTATAATTTCTAGCATCAACCTGCTTGTCTTTTTATTCTCACCTCAATTTTTGGGGTTGGAGGAAGGTGGGGGAGGGCAGAAGGGAATTGTATCAGTTTGCTCTGTAAAGGGCTGTGGCTTACAGTTTGCCAAGCATCTAGTGATTTTCAGGTGTTCAGCCTGATTTTCAGTGTGCAGGTGGACTATACTTTCTGAAAAGCAGGCCTTGTTAAACTGTCTCCAGCTGACCACTCAAAATCACGAATCACTTGTGAAAATACAGGCCATGTATATTTATGGTCCATTTATATGCTAGTAAATAACTGCTGATAATAGTCCAATTTCTCTGCTGAATCCCATAACATGGATTGCTGCAGTTTTGCCAGCACTTGCAGTATTGCTGTTACTTGCTCAGACAGGAAGCCCCAAAATATCTGAGATTCCCACAGTAAATTCAGCCTTACTAAAGCAAAGACAAAGAATAATCTTACAGTCTATCAAGATGAATGTTGTTGCATGTAGGGACAGAAGCAGAAGGTCAGTTGACACAGCTGCCTCCAGCTGGCAGAAAGTCTGTGCAGAAATAGAGAGTAAATGATCTCAGTGCTTGGTGTATATGGTTAGGAACACAAATTACACACAAACCAGTATAAGTGATCAGAAACCAGTTCAAATCTGTAACACAACAGAAGTTCAGTGCACATAAACTGCTTTCAAAATGGCTGAAACCAGTTTACGATAAACTTGGATGGAAGCAGTATCAGATTTAACTGATTTAGGTTAAATTGGTTGATTGAACTTCTGTTCCAGATCCCCTCCAGATTCAAATTAACTCACACCCCCAGCATCCCAGGATGCTTTGCACCTTCCCCACAAGCCCTCCTTGCAGGGTGGGTGGGCCAAGCAGGGCAGCAGGCTCCAGTGCCCTCCCCCTGCCTCCCACCCCAGCTTCTTGCCTGAGCCTCTGCAGGCACGTGGCTGCATTTCTGGAATCAAAAGTGAATATTCACTTCCTTATTGGTTCAGTCTACACAGCTGAGATTAACCTGCAAAGATTGAATCTGTTCATCCTTGGGCTTTTGAACTTGTCTTTACTTAGCCAATGTCTGTGTGTATATACATGTATGAGTGTATGTATCCATATGTGTGTGTAAGGTCTGTATTTAATTATAGTCTGTATTTAATATAGTCCATGGACTTCATAAAAGGATTTCCTGTGGGAATTGTGAGAATCCTCTATTCCAGCCTGCATAGCACCCTTAAAATCCAAAATGTTGCGCTTAAAATCCAAATCTTATCTCATTATGTAGTGTTATAGAGAGACCCATCATAGAGCACAGCTCTGAACTTGGGAGAGGAATGCAGGCTCTATGGCCTCTTGGCAGCTGGGAAATACCACACAGCTGAACATGAGCAGTTCTACTGTCTTTGAGGCCTGTGTGGTCTTTTTACATGCTGGAGGACTTGGCCCATTATGAGCCAAATTCTGTGTTTTGTTGCATCTGCATGGCTCCCGCTGACTTAAAAGTATTTACACACACACACACGTGAAAAATGAATTTGGCTCAGCAGTAATATAATGCTCTTCTTCTAACTGGGTTTTATGTTACTACTCTGATGCAAAGTCACTTAACAAATTATTTTCTCTGGAAAACAAGTCTATGTTGAACAAAATTACAGTGGCTATTTGTTTTATGGACAGTATCCGAAGACAGTGTTCAGCTAGATTTGGCCTTTATGATCATATTTCTTGGGTGATGATTGTGACAACATGTGTTAAGTGAATTGAGAATTTCAGCCCTATTTCCAAACCAGAGACATTCACGGAATGTTCCCAAAAGCACTTGATCTTCCGGGATCTGTACAAGCCATACTGTGCAGTTCTACCATCATCGCTAAGAACCAGTGCAGAAGATGTCTTGTTCATTTGAACGGACTCTGTGGATTATATAACTTATGCTAGCAGTGTGTCCAGAAATGTGCTCAAGAGGTACAGTTTAAGAAACAATATTATAGGTTTCATGGCAGAAAAAGTAAAGATGTGGCAAGGTATTGACAAAAAATGAGGTTCAAGCTGAGTCCCTGGGAATTTTTGTACACAAGGAGTGAGGCATGCTATCATTTGTACAAATCAGTTTTTGTCATTCCGGCTACTTAGAGTAGGAATTAAAAAGAGGTTATGGCATGATTGTGTGTGGAATCTGTAAACTTCTTTTGAGGTGACTAGTTACTTAAAGTAGTTCTGGCTTTGTACTTAAAAGAGAGCTTTGGTGTGGTACATAGAAAATAGCTCTTGGTGTCATGCTGCTGTGTAAGACAGAAGAAAATCTTCAACAATCAAAGTTTGGTATTGCATCTTTTGTGAGACGTGGCCATTGTCCAGTAAGGACATCTGCTTGAATAGCTGCGAAACCCTTGGCCTTTCTCCCTGTCTTCTGACATTTAGTAAAGGTCTCAGTTAAGATCACCTCTTTCGTTCTGGTAATCTTTAATTATAGCAGCACCTTCCAGTTCAGGGCCTGTCAGCGTTTCAGTTATAAACCTATTTTCTTTTTTGGGGGCATTTGACATGGCTGTAAAAATCTAGTCTTGGCAGATATGTGACATACCACATCTCTGTAAGCTATTACATCCAAAATCTGCTTAATAACTTTTCAATACTGTAGTATCACATGATGTTTCATTGGGAAAAGTTAATAGAATATATACATGGCTTGATTTTTCAGTATTATCTCATTTTAATCCATAATTACATAACAAAAGTTTTAAAATATTTTGAATGTGTTATTTTATTTTAAATTCTATACATTTTCAATATTGAGAATAATAGTTCATTTTATTCTACTTTACATGCATTAATTATCCATGTTACACATGCCTATGTACAGACACGAAATAAACAATGAATATGATAAATGCTTCCTCAAATTTGTTTCCAGCTAATTATGAAGGTGGAGGTATTTCCATTTCTGACCTGGGGAGATGCCAGGTAGCTGGAATATGCTGTGTACTCCTCTGCATTTATGGTCTGTTATATTGTTGTCTTAGGATCTGTTTGTCACATCAGAGAGGAGACCTTCCAGGTGCTGAAGGACATAAAACCTCTTCTATCTACCTAAAGCCCTTCACAGTGCAAGGAGGTGGTAGTTTTTCTGTTTAAAACTTGATCTTTCCTTTTTGATGTTTCCCTTTAAAATTACCACCCCTCTCCCTCCACTGCAGTCCCATTTTTATTTAATTCCAGAGTAAAAAATTCATATCATGGTATTTCTCCTATTGCTTCCCTTTTTGTGAAACGATTTAGAAGCATACGTTCCACTGAAAGTCGATGGAAAATCAAATAAAACTTGATATTTCTCTGTGTTGTTTTTTCCTCCTTCCTACTACTACTTCTTCTGACAGCTTAACTCTTTTATTGCGTCTCCTTTTATGAACCCATTATCTTGATTTTTTGAAAGGACTATCACTTGCTACATTTTTATGTTTATTTGTTTTTCAGATAATTGCAATTACTGTTCTGTTGCCTTGTCCCTAGAGTTATCCCTGCTTCATTGTGATGAATCAAAGGCATTGTGTAAACAAATAAAATGTAATATGATATAATACTTTACACTAATGGGTTCTTCTCAGTCTCTCTTCTTAGAAATCCTATCATTCCTATCTTGATTTTGAACAATGGAATGAAGGTAGTTGTTGCTCAGAAGAGTCATTGTCTCTTTTGCGTTAGCCTCATGAATGACATCAAACAAGTATAGAAGTTAGCCTTCACTTCAGTGACAAAGTAACTTGTAATGTTACAGCTAGTCAGTTTCAGACTCAGCAGTCAGAATTTATAATAGATTATTATTCAAAGTTGGGGGTGGATCCAAGGGGGATAAAGGTGGGCAGTCATATGTGTTCCCTTTGCTTCCTGCTCCGCCCAGTTTAAAACCAACTCCCTGGCAGTTGCAGCAGCATTTCTATTCAAGTAGCAGTAAGGGAGTCATTTGACGTTATAGCTCATTATATCCTTCTTAACTCTTTGTTCTACAGGTGTTAATGACTTTCTATCCTTTTTTAATGGTTTTGATTTTTTTTTCTTCCCCCCCTTTTTTTTGTGCAATATTTCTATCTGTTAGCTTTCCCTGATAATGTAGCTTCTTTTTCACATCCCTGTGTTTTAGGCCTCTGTGAAGCGGCAAGTATTGCTTTGGATTCAGCCAATTTGGAGGACAGCTCTGCCCTGCTGCTGCTTGCCCAACTGGCATGGGGCTTGGGGGTGGGAGAGGCACGATGCAGGCATGGCTCACTCTGGGCGGAAGGGGGCAAGCAGCAGCAGGGCACAGCCCCGCTCCCAGCACCGCTGCGCCTGCATCCCGCCTCGCCTCCCACCTGTGCTGGCTGGCAAGGGGCAGCAGGGCAGAGTCCCCACTCCCAGCACAGATGCAGGCACGGCAGCGCTGGGAGTGGGGGCTACGCCCTGCTGCCACCCCTGCACCAGCTGGGCAAGCGGCAGCAGGGCCCCCGCCCCCCCCCCCCCCCCCCCCGGCATTGGCTGGGCAAGCAGCAGCAGGGCACAACCCCAGCTCCAAGCAGTGCCATGCCTGCATCCCAAACCCCCTGTCCCCCTCCCTGAGTAATGCACCCCCCTGCCCTGGCTGAGCAACTTGTCCCAGCCCCAGTCCCTCCCTCCACCACACCCCTTTCCTCCCCAACCCCAAAAGACTTACCAGCTACGGCAGTTGCTTATGTAGTCTATGGCTGAATTGCCAAAACTTTTCCGAATCTTTGTCCAAATTGATTTGGATGCTTCAAATCAATTCAGAACTTTTAATTGGTCTCCCAGTTTGATTTGGATTTGGAGATTTGCTCCCTGAATTGGGCTGAATCTCCTCCAAATCGAATTGGCTACTGAAACTTCACACAGCCCTACTGTTTTTAACTCTAGCTACACCTACTCTGAATGCCTTCAAGAGACATCTGAACGTTTATCTTGCTGGGATCCTATGATCCCTGCTGACTTCCTGCCCCTGGGCAGGGGGCTGGACTCGATGATCTTCCGAGGTCCCTTCCAGCCCTAATGTCTATGAAATCTATGAAATATTAACTGTGGACAGGGCTGTCCTTAGGGGGCACAAATCAGGGCAACCGCCCTGGGCCCCACACTTTGGAGGGGCCCACGGAGTTAGGCAGAGCAGTGGTGGCATGAAGCTGGGCGGAGCAGTGGCACCGTGTCCAGCTACTTGCTACCGTCCCCACTCCTCCACCACTGATGTCGGTCATGCCGATGGTGGCGGCAGCTTCTTCAGGTCTGCAATTGGAGTGGGTGTGGGGCCCCACATGAGCTGATTTGCCCTGGGCCCCACACCCTGCTCAGGTCACTTCTGACTGTGGAAATAACTTTCAATGAAGCACTGGGTACATTGTCGACATGTGCAAGAAGGCTTGATTTTGTTTTATAAATCTGCAAGAAATGTAGATATCATTCTAATGACAACAGAACTAAATGCAAACATTTTTTTGCATAGTTGTTTGTGTTTTATATATAATATGTGATATAGTAAATTAAGGTGTATTCCAATAAAATTATATTTGTTTTTTGCTTGGATCCTAAACTGAATAATATAGCGCTAGGCTCCTAGGATATTGTTAAAGATTCTAGTTTATTTTTACCTGGATAAAAATGTATGCTGTTTTATATGGGATGTTGTACCACACCATCTGTACCCTTTCAAAATTCTAGATCCACCCACGTTCAAAATAATGAACTTGCTCTAACTTGAGCCCACACAATTAATTTAAACCTGCTGCAGCAAATATTTGGTGCTAGCCTATCTGGTATCCATCTCTGCTCTAGCCAGTGTATACAGACTAGGTTGATGCATTCAATGTATAAAGGAATCCTTTTTTTCCTACAACTTCTTTCAACTTCTTTATTGTCTTTTTTGTTAGTTTTTTCTTTCACTCAAGAAAGGAGAGAATAATATGATATTCTGCTTTCTTGAAGCCCTTTAATTGTTCCTTTCATTCCTTTTCCTTTTACTTGCTTTGTCTAAAATCCCTTTGAGAAAATATTTAACAAATATAAATTTAGAAAGAAGAAAGAAACCAAACAAGGTTAATATTTTATTGCTGCTTGGCTTAATTGGTTGGTTTTAAAGAGGTTTACTCTTTATTTTTGTATATTGGTTTTCTAAGAAACAAATCTTGGTTTTTTATTTTTGATAACATGCTGAGGCCCCAAATTGCTGAAAAATTAATGTAAAAGACTTTCATTAAGATGCGGGCCCTCTCCTTTTTTCTTCTGCTGATAACATTCATGTATTTGACCTTCATCAGGGAAGGACATTTATCACCAGCGCCATCTAACCATCTGTTAGTATACTTGTCCTCTGCTGTACATGTTCTTGTAAACTGAAGTATCATGGATCACTTTAGGCTTAAAACCAAGTAAACAGTTATGAAGGGTGTTGATGATAACTCAAGGACTCATACACAACAGAGTGTTGCAGTTTCTGATATGGTTAAAGCAGGAACCACAAATCACTCTTAACAGTGTGAGGTAGTTAGACATGTTAGTTTGAAATCAGGCAGAAGGTTGTGCATCTCTGCTTTTAGTCTATAATGTGCATCTCTATCCTGCCTTCTTCTCAATAGTTTTTCACAGTTCATTCCAATGACACTGGCCTCTTCTTGTTTGCACCATAGTGCAAATCTCTGTGCAGTGTGCTCTTGCGCAAGATGGACAGTGCTTTAGCAAAGGCTATCTGTTAAGGATGGGAATTTATGCACTGGCAGTGGGGTCCAACTGAACTTTCGGGTTATGACTTCGGGGATTTGAAAAAGAAGGCATTTTAGCTTTGCAGACTGGCCTCCTTTGTACAGAGTACAGGCCCTCTCAGAGGTCGAGAGAAGCCCGGTCCACTTCCATTTTTTGAGGCTCAAAATACAATGCAAAAATTTGTAATAAATGTTCCTTTTTTATTTAACAAGTGCTTTTCTAGCTTTTTTCTTCTTCTTTCAATCCTGTCAGTGTATCTCTGTGTCTGTATGCATAACCTCATTTGGAGATAACGTCAAAAGTCTAAATTTGAGGCCCTCCATGAATGAGAGGCCTGGGCCAAATGGCCCTCCTGCCCCCAACCCCCCCACCCCGATAGGCCCTGGCAGAGTAAAGTTATTGTAGGCTATTGCTGTCACTCTCTGTTGACTTACATTTTAACTGTTTGCCATGGGTACCTACGGCCTGTGGTACCCATTGTTTTCTATGTTGAGAGTTTTTATGCACAGAGTAAAAGTTTGGTCATATAAGCATTTTGTTTCATTGTTACTTAAGATGCGTTGATTTATTAATGATACATTTGTAAACCTAGGTGTAGCATTCAGGCTGTCACCAACAGCACATCTCTGATTTATAAAAGACTAATTCTGTTCTGTTCTTTCAAATCCCCAGCACTGATGGCTATTGTTTCACCATAATAGAAGAAGATGAGGCTGGTGGGCATTTAATCACCAAGGGATGTCTAGGACTAGAGGGCTCAGACTTCCAGTGCCGGGTAAGAAAGTTTTTATGATCAAAATTTGGTCTAACCACTGTGCTAGCTTCCAGTTAACTCGAGTGCTGTCAGAAAGAATGACTACATCAACAACTTTGATTTTTGTTCATTGGGGAAATGGGTCCTTTGCACTGACTGGCTGAGGGTATGCCATTTGTATACCAAATTACTCATGTACAGGACCTTGCATTGCTAGGTAAGTTAGCGAGAGTCAAACCTTAGTGTCCTGATGAAATTGTAATATGCATTAATACATTCTCCTTCTCTGAGTTCATCCTGCAGTTAAAATTATATAGGGCATTTTTAATTTCCTCCCTTAGACTGCTGTATCGTGTATACTTGTTATTCTCTCCCCCGACCCCTGCCCAGGCTGTAACACATTACTGATGAGCAGCTGAGTCCTGCATATTTAGACAGCAAAAGTTATGACTCTCCCTGGCTGAAGAAGTTATTCTGTATAGAAATACATCAGATTCCATTTTCTGTACTGCAATAAACTCTTCATCCTGCACAACAATTCTCTTTTATGCTTGGATGTTTAAAGCAAAGACATCTCTAGAAGCTAAGTCCTCAGCTGTGATAGGAGGATGGCAGTCAGGGCAGCAAATGAAATAGAGAGGTCTCTCAAGGTATGTCTGTAATGCTGCAGTATAATACAGAGATGCCTGAGGTAGCTTTAAAAGCTGCTTATACATGTCCTCAGGGTTTTAAGTAGAGCAGTTCCTGGAGAGCCAGTCTAATTAAAACACCTCACCATCATGTATATTAAGCCCCTTCCCCTTGCAATAATGGCCATGGGGTGCTTTATCTAAACCTCATTCTATGAGGTTTAGATAAAGCACACCTGTGACTATTTTAAAATGCTCAGAGGCTCAATACACATGATGGTGAGGCCATACTGGGTCATTCTAATTAGAACGTGGAACAGACTCAATTAATCGAGCTTACTCTGACACATTCTAAAATAGAACATGAACCAGCACATGTATAGGCAACCAAAGAGACTAGCTCAGGTAGTGGAAGCAGTTTAGCCAAAGCAATATGTGAAGCTTACAGCCAAACTGCTTCTCATACTCAAACTAGATCTTTTAAAGATATCTTAGGTATTCTGACCTGCATTGCAGCCTGCAATGTAGACATCTTCTTTCTGCTCCCATTCACAAATCTACAGCCTGCAGACCAAATTAGAGCAACCCAAAGGTTGTTCAAATCAAACCAGTTTATAATAAACCCCCTAGGAGCCATTATACCAGTAAATGTCACCAAAGGCCTCTCCAACTCTGCTTCCTGTCATGCCCTTCAGAATCTCCTTTTATTGGTGGGGATTCCTTTATACCAAATGCTCCAATGCCAAGAACTTTCTAAGAAAATGAGGTTCCCAGATCCATTCTAAAGGCATGGCCAGATTTTCTGAAGTACCCAGTACCAACAGCAATCTACTGTGACTTGATTCACTTACTTCTTTGGAAATATTGTCCTGCAGGGTAAATTTCTGGGTGCTTTGCACTGGATGTGGAAAATAATGCTTGTATAATCACTCACACACACAGCTTTCTGATTTGGCTAGGACCTAATACTTTATATAATAACAGTTGCTGCAGTGGAAATGTATAAAGGATTAAATTGTCTCTTAATGTTTAACTCCAGTGATTTGTGGATTTATTAGGATGGCACAAATCATTACTGCTGTCACATTTGAGGCGCTGCTCCTGTATACCATGCAGATCTATTTGCTTCTCAAGTTCTGAAAGTGCTCAGTTTTGTGAATTCTTTTATTGCAGGATACTCCTATATCGCACCAAAGAAGATCTATTGAATGTTGCACGGGCCAAGATTACTGTAACAAACACCTTCACCCTACATTGCCTCCACTGAAAAACCGAGGTAAGTGGAGGAGGTAAATCCAGCCTGGAACTCGTACTTTTTTTTTCCCTAGAAAACCCAAAGTAAAGAGAATTGGAAGAACTGCATAAAAGTTCTGTTTAACTGCTCCTGATATTTAGTATTATTTGTATTGTTGAGTCAAAGGGAGTCCCACTGGTGCTGTACAGGCCTGTAGTGAAATAATAAATCCTATCCCAAAAAGCTCTCAATCCATGTTAGGCAGGGGCAGAAAATGTCTGGCTAAATTTGTGCAGAGCCTTAACCTTATTAGGGCCTCTCTTTGCAACTTCCATACTAATGTTAAATGATGGTGATGACAATAATGATAATGGTAATGATAATGAATCGCCTCTGCTATTACAAATGACTGTAGTCTGTAGCTGCATAATAGTTCAAGTATGACACTCAGCAGTTTCATTTTTTTTTCTATGGGATTCTTCACAGAAGGGATATTGGACTGAGACACATAGAGGGCAATAGATAAAGTAAATAGTTCACAATTGACTGGTGAACCATAAAAGCAATGCAACCTCATAACATTCTGACTCCAAGTATAATAGTTTTATGTGATTTTGTTGGTCTCTAGTAAAAGAAAAATGGTTATTAGAGAGAGAGAATCTTAAGTGCAGATTATTCAGGCTGGATTAGTATATGCAATAATATTATTTTAATTCAGAAAATAAATCCATTTCCCCTACAGCTTGTTGAGATAACTCTGCAGAGTTGAAATGAAGTGATCTTTGCCTAACTCTTCCCTTTCTTCTGTCTTCCAAAGAATTTTCCTTTCTATCCTAAACATTTTGGACTAAATTCCACATGAAGGCAAACATTTCACAAAAAGTCATTCAGATCTCTAGATTTGTGCACATAAGATGAATTGGCCTAGAAAAGCAGTTTCCAACTTGGTGCCTGCGGGTGCCATGGCACCTCCCAAGGTTTATTCAGGTGCCCATGCACATTTTCATGATCAGTAAAAATCATTATTCCAACAAAAAATGCTGTCATACTGGCACCCGCTGGTTTTTCTTTTCAATTCGAATGTGTCCTTGGGCACATAAACATTGGGAACCACTGGCCTAGAAAAACCCAGCAGCTAGAGTTCTGCCTGTGCTATCTGCTGCTTATGCAAAAATAGCCCACCAAAACAAGTTTTTATTAATGTCAAAACATATTTGCTTTTTTATTTGTTTGCTTTTAGGAGGGGAGAGTGCAGAGGAAGAAGGGAATGGTATTTAGATACCAAGTGACAGCTACATAAGATAAATTGACCAAATAACAAAGAAAATATCTGTTGAATAAATGATATAACTAAATAAAGTTTAAACAGCATTTCCGCTGCTGGGGTACTCCCAGAATTATTATTTGACAAACAAAAGGTGATATAACAAAATCTTGAAGAACACAACAGTTATAATGTGGTTTTCAGCACTGCACTTCAAGAAAGATGCGGATAAGTTCGAGAGGGTGCAGAGAAGGGCCACTCATATGATTAGGGGCCTGGAGGATAGGCCTCATGAGGAGAGACTCCAGGAGCTGGGCTTGTTCAGTCTGAGTAAGACGAGGCTGTGAGATGACTTGATAGCTGCCTACAAATATGTCAGGGGACAACATCAGGATCTGGGGGAGCAACTCTTCAGGAAGGCACCCCTTGGGAGGACAAGGACCACTGGGCACAAACTAATAGAGGGAAGATTTAAACTGGACATAAGGAAGAACTTCTTCTCCGTAAGGGTAACGAGAACCTAGAACACACTCCCGGCAGAGGTGGTGTGGTCACCATCCTTAGGGGTGTTCAAGAGGAAGCTGGACAAGCACTTCCTTGAGCTAGTTTGAGCTCATTAACCTCCTGCCTATGGCATGGGATTGGACTTGATGAGCTTACAGGTCTCTTCTGGTCTATGATTCTATATTCATTTAAGACTTTCTTTGAAAAATACATCATCTGGCACTAAGTTAAGGCAGAAAATTGTGGGTGTAAGTTTAGAGACTGCCTTAGAAAATGTAGTTATCTGGGACTTGTGTACAATTGTTTGGCAATTCTGAAGTCAGCACCTTTATAAAAGTTGCATGCTAATATGGTCAGTTGGAATTCTTGGTGCCAGTGACTGGTAGAACTTTCTATTGCCCCATCACAATCTCAGCACTGGGTAGTAATTTAGACAGTTAATCCTCCCAGTAGCCTTATATAAAATTGTTTAGTTGGTATAACTACTGAGGAGTGCTGTGTTTATAACCATTCTTCCTGTCTGGGATTTCTGTTTAGTATATGATACAGTGAATGCTCTGAAAATTGTTATTAGGCCTTAATATAAATAATGATGTTAAAAAAAATAAATTAAAGATGGACTTGTAGAAACAAAGCCCCATTGGATTACATACAAAAAGAATGGATGTTGTTTTGCATTTGAAAAGAAACAAAAAAGTTTGATTCTGATCAGGAACTTATAACCAAGGTCATATCTCAGGGGAACATTGGGTCTAGCAAGGTCTTCCAACTGCGGGTCAAAGGTTGCTGAACTACAAATTAACACATGCACAGAAACAACATCTACAAATGCATGCAGTGTGTGTTCTGAAAGTGTATTTCCAGGCTTAGCATTTACTGGATGGAGTTGTCTCTTTTTACCACGAAAAGAAATGAAGCACGATGTACATAAAAGTATCAGATGGAAGAATTAACATTAGTCAGGCAGGAAGGTAAAACACAACAGCAGCTAAACCTATTTCTGGGTAGTGTTAGAATACATTCTACTGAAGTAGAAGTAGAATATAGGACCTTGGAGATAACATGTTGTCCTCTTGGCAGTCATGCATCTGCCTTATTAAGGAAATGAGAATACTAATCAAGTCTGATACAACACCTCTATTTTGAACAATAAAACTTATTACTGGAAATCCCAGCAAAAGTGCAGGCTGAAAGCAGTTAAGAGAAGAAATATGTCTTTACTGATTTAAAGCCTTTATAAGCAGAAGTGGTGGTGCCACCATGTCTGGCTCCCTGCCTGTACAGCTAGTGATGAATGGGCAAGGGAATGATTGGAGGAATGATGGGGTTTGATATTTGCACACAGTTTCCAAGCCTTGGATTTTACTGCAGTTTTTACCAGGGATAATCTGAACACTGTGCAGTGGAGGAAATTGGGGAGTGATGGGACTCTTCCCATCTTTTTTATATGCTGACACTAACTTGAACTCACTGTGGTGAGTTTTAAAGGCACATTTCAGCAGAGCACCATACATTACAGGGTGAGTTGAGCAACTTATGGGGGTCAGAAAAGCACCAGAACTATTGGAAAAGTTTTTTCTGAGGCACTTTTTTTCTGCTTTCTTTCATTATCATCTTTCCCTCCCTGTACTGAAGACAACAGTGACACCTGTGTGTGGTGCCTATAAATAGCATCACTGTGTTGGTCGTACAAAGTAGAATCTTTGCATTTGAGTTGCTAGATGATGGCTAATGTCCACTTTTAACCAGAGTATATAAAGGAGCTTCACTAACCAGCTGCTAATTTATTTTGTATCCCACAGTTAATAACTCACTGTGGTGTCCTCAAACTTTTCTGCTTATTTTTATAACCTCACTGCTTGGCATAACTGTAGTTACCAAGTAACAAAACATTAGAAAACAAAGCACAGGCTCTCTGCTAACTGGCACCCTTTACAGTCACACCAATGACTGAGCGATCTTGAGGACTGAACTAGCCTGCTCCTCTGCCACCCCTAGAGAACAGCCTTACCAGGTTAGAACTGAGGGAGAGGAGGTAGAGGGAAAAGTTTTCACTACTGCTCTGTGTGTGGTTTCTACTCTGTAGATGGATAGAGGACTTAATTGCCCAGGAATGTTGGCACCATTCCTTTGACTTCACAGACATTAAAAAGTTGGGAAATCAGGCTGCATTTCTTTATATTTTGTTGATCATCCATCAGATAGTTTACAAAGCTTCAACCTAAGCAAATGAAATCCGTCCAGGATAATTAGAAGCATGGGCTGATGATGGCTCAGTTGTTGTCCCACCAACATTATTGCTTTACAAAAGGGCTTAAGAAAGATGTCTGCTACCTTGCTATAGTAGTAGGGCCCACTTCCTAACCACTGTGCATATAGGAAGTCATTAATAAAGCGATGTGATGTCCCAAGACACAGCCTAATCCTTCAGAAAGGTGGGGGAGGGTGTGTCTAACAAGAAGCACCAAATAATAAGCATCCAGATTTCGAGAGGTGCACAGTACTTAGAGGCCTGCTGACTGCTGTACACATTCTGGCACAATTAGTGCTTGTGCAAATCTGGCCACTTATATATAGGGACCTAAATAGGAATGTTAAGATCCTGAACTTCAGCTACCCAAGTTTAAAAATATTTGCCACAATATATAGAATTCTAGACACTGTTCTTGGAAGAATTATCTTTGGAGTTATTTAAAAATACCGTGGTTTATACAGTTCTTTAAACAAGCATGCACGCGCACACACACACTAAAGAATACCAAAGGGCAGGGAGCCCTAATTGTCAACTTGCAAGTTTCTCATGGGTGTAATTTCATTGACTTCTATCAGAGTTACTGTGTATGAATTATGCTAGCCCAGGAGCCAAGGTCAGAATTGAGTTTCCTATATGCAGCATGCAGTGCTCATTGTGTTTAGCATCTGCAAAAACTGCCAGTCCAACTTCTGTTGTCAAATGTTCTATGAAATTGGATCCCTTGCTGTGAGCAAATCTCCCTGTTCTCCAGAGTATAAAAAATACTCCCTCTATGATCTGCATGCTCTATTTATCCTCTCATGGGCTGATAGGCTGTGACATCTTAAACTGTTACAAACCACACATTTTAGAGGGAAATGACTGGCAGACCTAGACTGCTTATACACCAGGAAATAGAGCCTTTTGCCTCCCTGAACAACCACCTCCTTGACAGAGAGGACTGAGCTCCCTAGTGAGTTCTCTTTTTCAGCTCCCATCACACTTGGAGTGACAGCCCAGGTAGAAATCTGCTGCTATGGTGAGAATGATGTGCTCTAGTGTTTTCCTGATAGGCATCATGTCAGTGTCTCCTTTCAAAGGCAATGGCCATGTCTTGAATGTTTACATTGTCAATGCTCCAAGAGCAGGTAATGGCAGGTTAAAACATGACCAATATGATCAAAAGGCATATTGGTAGGTAATCTCTGTTCCTGTTAGAAAGGAGAAGAAAAGAAATAGTTGGGGGCAAAAATAAGAAAAGGAATCAGATCTTTAAAATAAAAGTGCCTGACAGTAAGTCAAGAGTCCCATAGGAACCTCCTTGTCTCATTACCCTAGTAAATCTGAAATGTAATAGTGCTATTCCAGGATGAGTCGATAAGGATAGAGTTCTTGCAGTTTACTGCATGTTCAGCAAGACAATCAGTCTGAGAGGGCTTCAGAAAACCTCATCCTAATCTGCATTACAATGAGCACCAACATAGGGAGGGGGAGCATGTGAATGAAGTAGCATCATTTTGAGGTGATGTAGTTTTAAAGGAGGATGGGACAATACTTGTCCAGTTTTTTGCATGAAAATATGCACAAACACACATTTGAAACAGGAATACAAATTTGGAGGTTATAGTTAAGTTTTAGAACAGAATATATGATTAATGCAGAATTAATTTGAATGCTTCAGGCACTTTCACATCATCTAATTTCTAACCAGTTGTTTTACATGTTGCACTTTCAGAGAGTTTTTGAAGGGCAGTTTGGTATGGTATGGATATTTTTAGCCATAAATGTAAGATTTTATCATTTTCACCCAATATACAGAACAAAGCAGGAGGGAGGGAAGGAATTGCTGAAGTGTTCTAACAGAGAGGCAGAGAGAGACAAAGAGGCAGAAGACCTTAAATTGTTGTAAATATGACTAACATTTTTCAATATATACCTTAGCAAGGTAAAATGCAAGCCATTATGTCTCCTCTGTTAGCATGAATACAGTCATGCTTCTCTTCTGTTTTAAGTGAGTGACATAACAGTAACATAGAAGTGAATTAAGATAAAGGGATCTCAGATCTGATGTCTGTCCTGGTTGACAAGATATGTAAGATACAAGACTGCAGGTGCTATGGGTTTTTTCTGATTTTTTCATTAAGGGCCAAATATAACACTACAAACACAGTCAAGAGCTCCATTGTTACCATAAGAGTGCTGCCTGAATGAGAACTGCAGAATCGGAGAGTTCTCAAGCAATGCAAAAGGCCAAAGAACAAGCACATAAAATGGCTCTGAAATCCAGGGCGGTGTTTTACAATAATCTTCAAAAAAGAGAAAGGAAACAGTTTTATAATATATCTATGAATTCTTGTGTGCTGTCTTACATGTGAAACTGGACTCAGAGAGGCAGATTACAGGTTAGATCTGACCCTAGTGTTAAAGATCTCTGAGGAATTCTAGCATAGTGGTGACTTCTAAGGCAAAAATAAAGTCATTTTACAGTGGCTTAATAAAAAAAAAAATACTATTTCAGATTTTGTTGAAGGGAACATTCACCATAAAGCCTTGCTGATCTCTGTGACTGTGTGCAGTATACTCCTGGTGCTGATCATCATATTCTGCTACTTCAGGTAAGTTAAGTCAGCAATATTGAAGAGTTGTATGCTGCACATTTGTTCCTAATATCACTTCTGTCTCTCCCCTAAGAGTCCCCCTTCCCCCCATTACAAACAAAAGTTGGTTTTTTTTTTAAAGGGAAGTAGTTTTGGAAAGATGTAATTAAAACAAAACTGTGATTCAGTTAGAGAAGAGAAAGGTATATATCCATATTGGTCTTCAGTAAGGTAAAAGGCAGGGTGGATTTGCACCTTGTAGACTAACTAAATCAATACATAAAAGAAGCTTTCGTACACAGTGGACGATGCATCTCATGTAATTTATGTTATCTCATGATGAAGTAAGCCTGCTGTTTAAAACAGCTTATGCTATGCATCTACTCAAGTACAAGATGACCCCTCCCCAATAATTGGACATTCTATGTGGAAAATTTATAAATTTGTTATAATTTTCCAGAAATAGAATCTAATTATTGGAGGTTTGCTTTGAATTTACCCCGCTCCCACTGCTACAGCAGGGAAAATAAATCGGAGGCATCTTGCCCTCTTCCCTAACCCTAACCCCTTCCCCCCTCCTTACTGTCAGACCCTGCTCTTCCTAAGCACATGGAAGTGAGAAGCAAATTTGAAAATGCTAACTTCAAAATAAATGGATCTGTGGTAATTTGCATATAGTACCAATAGACGTAATTCATGAAGAAATGATGCATCATACCTTTTTTTGAAACTGCTGCAAGTTTTAGCACAAGCACTCAATAAGCACACCTTTAATCAGCACTTTTGTATTTACTTATGTACAGTACAAAGTTCTCAAATTTTTCAAGGCCAAATAAGTTCCAAATTCTGTTGGGCAAAGCCCAATAGTCAGGTTCCAAAATTTGACTGAACAGAGCTCAGTTGTCAAGTCTGTGTGCCTCTACCACTGGGCAAATATCTTCCATCCCGGACCCATCAGTCTAGGATTCTGCATACTCCCAAAATCCAGGCAGGCATCCTGTATGAAAGGCCCTGGGGTTTAGACCCCGCCCCCCGGGGGTCTCCTTGTCTCCAAAAGGCTGTGAAATAAACAACCTTTTTCCCCCTTTCAAGGGCTGAATCAGTTCCAAATTCTGTTTGGCAAAACCTAATAGTCAAGTTCCAAGTTTTGACTGAACAGAGCTCAATCATTCAAGTCTGTGTGGCTCTACCTCTGGGCAAGTATCTTCCTTCTCAGACCAATCAGTCTGAGGCTTCAGATACTTCCCAAATCTGTCACAGACATCCTTCATGTAAACACAGGGCCCAGGGACCCTGCAGTATGGTTAACCCCTTGTCTCGCTTGCTAGGGGGAAGCAAGAAAGCAGTTCTCCATTGCCACAAAATTGTGCAGCTGAGTTTCCTGCATTTGGGGAAACTCACAGGGGTCAGCCTGTCCAGAGTGTAAGGGACAGGCCTCACTGTACTATACTTGGTCATACCCAGGTCAATTCCAAATCCTTTGAATCGTTCAAGAACCATATGTATCCCTACTACCAGAAAGTATCCTCCACGCCAGACTTCTCAGCCTGGGACTTTGGATACTTCCATATCTTTTGGCAGGCATCCTGTGTCCAGGCCCAAGCCCGGAGACTTGGGGTTTGGATGCCCCCAGGTTTCACTTGCCCTCAGCCATATTGCTGCAGGAGCAAGGTAGAGAGGAATCTCCCATTTCCATAAAGTTGGCATGTAGCCGAGATCCTCCTACTGGAAGCTGGCCAGTGGGAAGCTAACTGTAGGGAATCCTGTCCACAAGCAGTCAAGGGTGCACCCTCCACTACAGAGTGCCATTTTAATTTCACTATTTTGGTCATGGTATTTCCCTGCCACTGTGCTTGATAGTAGTCCAAAGCCAAAAATCTCATGGTTTACCATATTGTTCATTGGGCTGGGCCTCAGCAGAAACAACAGCATTTCAAGCAATGGTGACCCTGTAGTTCAGCATTGCTCAGTTTGTGTATGTACTCCATATATCCTCCACCACCCACAAAAGATTCACGTGCTAATTAGGCCCTCACTCATGACTGGAACTGCGTGCTATTGTCACAAGTCCTGGAATCCTCAAAATGTTTGGATGAAGATGAGGTGCACAGCAACCAGCTGAAAAGTCTGGGTTGGGGGATACTTGCTGGTAGTAGGGCCACATATGGTTTTTGAATGATTCAAAGGATTTGGAGCTGATCTGGCTAATTTGACCTGGTACATGGAAATTTAAAAAAGATATGTTCCTTTTTAAGGACAAGCAACTCTAGGGGGTATCGGGGGGGGGGGGGGGGGGGGGGGGAGGAGGATAGGGGGTATCTAAACTCCAAGGCCTCTAGGCTTGGAGCTTGCTCTTGGGGTGTCTGCCATGGATTTGGGAGTATCTGAAGCCCCAGACTGATGAGTCTGGGAGGTAGGATATCTGCTGGTGGTAGCACCACACAGACTCAAATGAATGAGCTCTGCTTAGTCAAAAGAATTCAGAACTGATTTGGCTGAGTTGGCCTGAGACATGAAATTTCAAAAAACAGCAACACTTTACTTGGTGCAAGAGATCCCATGATCCTCTCAGCTGATCAAGTGTAGAGTGAAGCCTGCCCTTGCACTCTGGGCAGACTAATTCCTGCATGCTTCCCTGATTTTGTGGTAATTTGGGACTAAGTTCTTGCTTTCCCTGAGATGTTTGCTCCTCAGCCTTTTGACTTGGAGTAAGCAACATTAAGGGGCATTCAAACTCCAAGGCCTCCAGGCTTGAGGCTTGCACATAGGATGCCTGCCTGGATTTTGGGGAGCATCCAAAGCCCCAGACAGATGGGTCTGGGAGGGGGGTTGTTTGCCCAATGGTAGAACCACACAGACTTGAATGATTGTGGTCGGTTCAGTCAAAACTTGGAACTTTAATATTCGGCTTTGACCAATAGCATTCAGAACTGATTTGGCCCTTGAAACAAAATTTTTAAAAAATCAGCATGTTTACCCAATATGGACTTTAGAGTCATGCTCTGTGTTGGCTTTGTTTAATCAACTTTATAGTCCGTTTCCATTACTGAGCATATGCTGCTTTTGGCAGCAGTTTAATGATAAACAATGTATTTAGTGAGGTTTCCTTGTATGTGAATGTAAGACTAGGGGTTTTTTCCTCCATGCTGATTGGAGGGAACCTTGCCTTGTATTTCAGTTAGTCAAATACAAAAAAGTAGCTAGTCTACATCTTTTGCTCATGGTAAAATCACAGAGATATTATTATGCTGTTTAACACAACTTTCATTCATATATTTTTCATGAAAAGTATATCATTAAAAAGTTCTTCACTGGGAAATAGAATAATAGATTATGAAAACAGATAGGAACAGTAGTGCAAAGACTTTGTATAGTAAATAAATATAAGCTTCTAAGTAGGCCTGTGCAAAGCAGCAAGTATTCACTTCGGATTCGGCTGATTCGGCAGGACAGTGATTTGATTTGGTGATTTGAATCACTGTCCTGATTTGATTTAGCCAGTTCAGATCCAAAGATTTGGCGCCAATTTGGAAATTTGACCATACACTAAATAGGCAGCAGTCTTCACCACGTTGGACACAGCTGCCTTCAGCTGGTAAGCCTGCTGTGGTGGGCAGGGGGGAGGGAAGGGGACAGATCAGCACTCCCATAGTGAGGCAGGGATTGGGTTTGGGGCTGGGTCAAGCTGCCCGGGGGGGGGGGGCGGTGCGCGGGGTTCTGGGGAGTGGGGCTCCTGCCACTGCACACCACCCCGTGCCACTAGTCTGTGAGGGCATGGGAGAGGGAGTGTGCTCCCAGATATTCGTGGAGCAGGCTGGGCTGGGCTGCACTCTAGATAGGTGGCAGAAGATGCTGGGAGTGGGGTCTATGTCCTCCTGCCACTTGCGCAGCCTCCCCGCGCCTCCTGGAAATGCTGTGGTTTCACCCCAGGTGGGTGAGCAGCAGGAGGGCATGGCAGCGGGCATGTGCACCCGGATCAGGGTGGGGCCAGTGGCAGGGGCTATGGGGAATTTTAGGGAGGCTGCAGCCCCCCCGATAGACCCTGCTCTTCTGGACTCTGTGGGGCAGGCGGAGCCAGGCCTGTGCTCCAGGTTGCAGCTGGGGCCAGCCTGGCGGCAGGCGGCTGGGACTAGTCTCCTGCAGTGCAACCTGGCTCAGCCCGCCCTTTGCACATCCGGGGGCACACACCCGCTCCCATGCCCTCCCAGATCAGCAGCATGCAGTGGCAGAAGCCCCCCTCCCCAAGTCCTCCTCCCCCTGCCCTCGCTGTGCAGTTTGTCTCAGTCCCATCCCCAATCCCTCCCTCGCTATGGGGACATTAATCTGTCCCCACCCCCACCATGTCCCTTCCTCCCTCCCTCCTCTGCCCACCACAACTGACTGGAGGCAGCTGTGTCCAGTGTGGTGAGGACTGCTGCCTGTTTAGTCTATGACTGAATGTCTGAATTGGCACTGAATCTTTTCCAAATTGATTTGGAGGCTTCCGATTTGATTCGGACTTTTTAATTGGTCTCCTGATTCAATTTGAATTCAGAGATTCAGCCACTGAATCAGGCCAGAATTCCTCCAAATCGATTCAACTACTGAAGCTTTGCACAGCTCTATTTCTAAGCCTCTTAACACAATGCAGGCTTGTACATAACCTCATAAACTGAATCCAAAAGGGAGAGAGATTCAGAAATGCAGGTAAATATGTATGGGACATATGATTCTTGAATGATTATTCACAAATGATTATTAAATAATTATTGAAATCTTAAAATAACACAAATCTCAGTGTCTTTTTCATCATAAGAGACCATCATATCCATTACCAAAATGTCAAGTTTCTTTTTTTAAGCGCTATTCTTTGAATGAAAACTTTAATATAGCTATGAATAAATAAACTGTGGCTTCCAGAGCCCATTTTTCTTTTTCTTTTTACTCATGTGGTGTTCTGACACTAAAAATTGAACAGTATAGTATGCTGAAAATGGATCAGAAAATAAAAGATAATAAATATAGAATATTCTTCTAGTAGATGCTACAAATTCGTATAGGACTGGCATGTTACTGGCATTTTCTACACAGCGTGTCTTATCCATTGTACTGTCAACTAATGTAGTATTCATCTGAAATGTTAGGTACAGAAGACAAGAAACGAGACCTCGTTATAGCATTGGACTTGAACAGGATGAGACTTACATTCCTCCAGGAGAATCCTTGAAAGACTTGATTGAACAGTCTCAGAGCTCAGGGAGTGGTTCTGGGCTCCCTCTGCTGGTAAGAAAGGAATATTATTTAGATACTAACAACACTGAGATAAAGACAGCAATATAGATAAACCAGGGAATAATTGCTGAAGGCGAAATTGGACCCTGTATGTCTTTTTTGGCAGAGATGACAAGGGTATCAGTTGGAAAATCAGAGCTCTTTCTTTCATGCTCAGTAGAGGGTTTGATTTTGATCTGACATACAGCAGTGCAAATACAGAATAACTGACTTACATGGAATTCATATGGATTTAATACAGTGTAAATGAGATCAGAATCTGGTGCAGAATTTCTGTTGCAGTACCTTCTATATGCAACATATTAGCACAGTTTAAACACTGCTATATTATTTTTATGAAAGGAGGATTGTGGAACTGTTAAACGTGGAACTTTTATACACCGGTGTGTTACTTTATATTAACAAGCTAAGAGCAGCATCCTTCACTTCACTTTGCTCTGGCCTTATAGGTTGAATGCACATCAATGGAATACAGTGTACCATCATTTCTGAGTTGTATCACAAGTAGCTGTGGCTGAGACCCAAACACTTGTATATTAGGGGAGACTTTTTCCATTAGAAGGTTTATATTTCAGAGCAAAAGCATGGCTTTTCTGTTTATCTGAGTTTGGGTTTTTTTAATAGTTTTACCTTCCTACCTTGGAGGTCCTGGACTTCATGGCACCACAGAGACTCACAATTAGTTATTTTAGATACTGCCTCTGAAAGCTATTATTTCCTTAGCATTTTCCTTATATATGGCCAATAGGTTGTATATCCTTCATATCTACTGGCATATCCCACAGTTTCCCCCATTGCCATACTGTTTGAGCAGCTTCCAAGAACATAAAACAGACTTAAGAGGACATCACTTGATTAGTCTCCTAATGAATCGAAATTTGAAGGAGTTTAGAGTTCATCCTGATCAACTAACATGGATTTTAAACAGCGCATGCCAGTACACATGTGGGGAGGCTGCTCCGACATGCTGTGATTACATGCACTGCAATTAATCGAGTCTGCTGGAGCATGGTAATTAGCACGGCCTCCAGCAGCCTCCACATCTCATGTATCCGCGTCCCCACACTGAAAAATTGCTGCTGGGGCACTTGAACTAAAGCTCATTTGACAAGCTTTAGTTCAAGCACCTCCGCCACCATTTTGAAATGTGGAGATGCCTTTATATGAGACACTGTGGGTGCTTTAATTAGCACCTTCACCCTTGGAGCATGTGTAAAAATCCCCAGTGTGCCCTGACCAGGGTAAATATAATCATGACGTTTAAAATGTGGTAGCAAACAGGTATATCTTAATAGCTGTAGCCCCAGACCAGTAACAAATGTGTACAACAACAAAATGGTAAAACTCTGTTTTCAGCTTCTTTATTATTTATTTCCCAAATAAAAAAATAAAGCTGATGCTTCAGGAAAAAATGAACCTTAGTTTCATTTTGCAAAACTTATAAAATGTCAATTTATGATAAACAATACCATCTGTCTTCAGCAGCCCATTTATTATATTGGATAAAAATATTGCAACAAATCTAAACCTTAAGCAAGATACTATCCCTTATCTGTTACTGAACAATGCCAATTTCCTGTTTTATAATAATATCATAGCCCTCAGTCAAGCTCATATATTTAAGGTGATATAAATAGTGCCACTATGGGTTTCTGGCTTCTTTTTTTCTCCCAGAAGTTTGAATCTCTCTCACGCACAAGTTAGGCCAGGGATGGGCAGTTATTTCAGCTGCAGGGCTACTCATGGAGTTTTGGTGAGATGTTGAGGGAAGGGGGGTTGCTGAACAGCTTCGGCCTCTTGTCACAGTTGTTTACCCTGCCTGGTGGGGTGGGGGGCGGGGAGACGCCAATTGATCCTATCCAGTCCCATCCATCCTGCACCCACTGCTGGGGTGCTGGATAGAGTGGACGGGATCTCCATGGAGACCAGCCCAGGACCATCATGTGCAGGGTGCACTCAACCAGGTAGATGGGATGGGGCGCTGGACAGAGGAGGAAGAAGTGTCCAGGAGTAGGATGGGTGACCAGGGCTGAGATCACAAGGTGGTGGCAGCATGGGGCTGGGGCTGAGGGCAGAGCTGCAAGCTGCTCCCCACGTGTCCCTGTGATGGGCACCAGTTCTGCAGGCAGCAGCCAGCCCCTGCCCACAGAACAGGTGCCCATCACAGGGACATGCAGGGAGCTGACTGGGGCTCTGCCTCAGGCTCCGGCCCCACACTATCATCACCCCACGATCCTGTCCTTGGCCCTGTCCCTGCCCACCCATTCTGCTCCTGAATGCTGCTCCCCGCCTGCTTGTGGCCCCATCCTATCTGCCTCCACTGAGTGTGCCCCATCTGCGGGGGCCCTGGGCTGGTCTCCGTGGAGACCCTGCCCACCTGCTCCATCCAGCATCACTGCAGGGGCTACTGGGAAGCTGAGTCTGGCTGCTGCATCACCCTGCCCTGCTGCCACACCACACACCCAGCAGACTGCAGCTCCCGGTGTGTCTGAGAGCTGCATGTAGAGAAGGCTGTGCTCCACACCAGGTGGCACCTCAGCTGCAGGCTGTCCCATGCCTGGGCCAGGCTGGGCTGAGGAGCCCACCATGGGCTGCATAAAATCACTTGGGAGGCTGGATCCAGCCTGAGGGCTGTACTTTGCCTACCCCTAAGCTCAGCAGAAGACAGGGTAGAGGTGCATCCCGTGTACCACCTGAGATGCATCACAGTTAGTGAAAGGTTAAATGTTGTCAGTCAAATATTAATTCCCAAAGCATTTTCTGAACTTTTAAGTAAAGGCTTTTTGCCTTGCATACAATCACTGCTTGGGCTAACCTGTACACCAACCAGAGTTGTACTGACTTAAATAGGAGGTACTGTTCATTGTCTGGCCTTTGGGTCATCTTGCAGAATTGTGGCCAATATAACAAAGCAATCCATTTTTGAGTTTGTTAAACAGTTTACTCAATTAGATGTGGGATGCTCAATTCAGACTGCTCATGCATTTTTCTAATTCCATTCAGAAAATAATTTTGTTCCAAGACCGTTCACAAACATTCATATGACCAAAGTCTGTATACCAAAGCTTTGTATGCATCTTAAAAACAGCAAATTTTGTGCCTTGGGCTAAGCTCTTTTCAGTCAAGATTAGAATTAATTCTGTGACAAAACAGAATTCTTTTGGAGGAAAAGTGGGAGTTGTCTGTAAATGTTTAGGTCATCCAGCCATGGAAGGGAGAAGAAATGCTATGTCACCTTCGCTGACTAGTCATAAAGCTAAAAGAATAAATTCTTGATATTGAAGAATCAGCAAGCTATTCATTGTCACAAGGAATCCAGAGATTAAAAAACTTGTAAGATCTGCTCATAAATTACTTTGTGGCAACCATTAAAAAAAAATCAACATCAGTTCATGAATAAAGAAATTATTTATATATTTATTAAATAAAACAAATTGTTCATAGTAAATAACTTGACTAGCCTTTGTAGGAGGAAACCAAGTTAAAGCTCTTTACAGAGTATTGAACTGCCTTAGCATTCATAACAAAAATGTGTTTTTTCATTTTCTTAATGTAATTTAATAAGGAACTTTTCATCATTAAATACTGTAATTTCATATACTTTATGATGTCATTCCATAAGTTTATAAAAATCCAGTTATTTTATGTAATGTTATTACTGTTCAGGATACATTTTTAAATTGGGCAAAATAGAAAGTAACAATGTTAAAATTACATTACGAAATGCTAAAGAAAAGTAATATAACTATGTAATACAACTGTTTGTTAATCACTACATGAGAATATAAAAGGATAGATCAATAAAAATTCAGCCAGACTTTCATTGGTGTAAATCAAGTAACACCACTGAAGCCACCGTCTTGATAGTCTCATAATAGGGTTTGAAAAATAATAGGGCTAAAAAAATTAGCTCAGAGTTAATAGCTAACAAAAGTAGGCAAGGACTTTCTTGGGCAACATCTTTTACTGAACCAGCTGCATGGTTGGAATACAATTAGACAAGCTTGTGAATACAAAGCATTCTTCATCAGGTGTCTAGAAAAAAAGTAGGAACTTTCAGTTATTTTTTATGTCAGTGTTGTTCTTATTTCATTTCAGTCACTTTAAAAATAGTTCCTTACTGAGAATATATATATATATATATATATAGGCCTTACCTAAGAGATGTGGAATTCTCTTTTTGCATATGCATTCAGGCTGAACTGAGGTGTGTCCATTTTGTTCTATGTTATCGAAATGAGTCTCCTGCTACTGGGAAGCATAAATAAAGTGAGAACTTTCTCTGGACTCTTTCAGGAAAAAATGAAATAGGAACGGGTTCTAAAGATTGATTTTAGCACCTTTGGTTTTTAGACTGTTATGGATAACATAAAATGAATATAAATCTCATTAAATACTAAGATAACAGGTTTTTGTGGTGCATTGAATTCCTTAAGAATTGTACATTGGTGAGGAATAACAAATCTAGAGTTAAATGTTTAGAGCTAAATGTTTAGAAAATTGTAACTAATTACTCTGGGCCAAATTTAGAAATGATGTTAGACAGTGAGGCTCTACTGGAGGCTGTGGAGTATTTTGTCTGTTTAAAATATGTTTTTTAAATTGCAATAAAATCAAGGAAGCTGTAGCTAATAGTTGAACTGATAATACTGAGACAGTAGAGGGTGCCATTTTAACATTCTGTTACACAGGCTAATGACTGGGGAAAAGGGGCTGATTAATTGTTTAACCATGAAAGTTCATACTTTTGCAAATACTGTCACAACTTTTACTTTAGTGTTTCTTCTATGAGTGATTAGGAATATGTGCCCTCCAGACACCTGCCATTTCTATTAGTATAAATTGTTCTGCACTAGCCCAAGGCAATATTAGCCACATTTTAATTTAATGTGGGAATAGTTGATCGTTCCTCCTAAAACTCAGTATGTTCTCTATCACCTTAGACTTAGATTCCTCTGAAGTGTTGTTGATTGCATGACATTTTTGATAAATGTCAAGAGGTGTTTTAATTTAGCTTTAATACAGCCACTTTGCAAAATGGCAAAACTGGCTGATTCCAAAATGTGGTCTTTGGGAAAATGATATATTTGTAGCTTCCAGATCCCCAAGCTACAAATAGAAAACCTTAGCAAACCTTAGCAAACAATTGCTTAAAAAGTTGTGGCTGAATTTTTAAAAAACAGCCAAGAGTTAGGTTTCTTGATCCATATTTAGGTACTTAAATTAATGGTGATAGGAGTTTCACAAGAACTAAAGGGAGGTAGGTGGCCACTCTTGATAAATTCAGGTGTGTTTAGCAGTGAGCCCCCCTTTTTAATCCCTCATTCTCAAAAGTGCTGAGTATCCTACAAAAGCTCTTTTTCACGGTAGTGAAAGCTATTGGGCATATCACACTTGGGCATGGTTATTATATCACATAGATTGGCATGGCTAGTAGACATGATGTGGGATAACGTGCTAGTGTTTTTAACAGAAAATAGAGCTTCCACAAAGTCAGAATTTTCCACGAGAAAATTAAATACTTCAGCAAAATCAATCATTTTCCTTTGGCCTAAGCTCCCTAACCTGTCTGCATCTTCCATAGTGTGTTATGATCTCCCTTATGGCCCATCCACTACAACATATTACAGTAGTTCAGTGATCCTGGACCATCCTGGGAGATGTTCAGATAGGGAGTCAGAAAGAAAGGGGAGAGGGTGCTGTTTTAAAATGTCAGGGAAATGCAGTAGTACAGCAGTCTAGACTAGTGCAGATTAATGTCCAACTAAATTGACCTCAATCAAAATGTTTTGTTTTAGTTTGATAAACCAAAATGATTTTTTTTTTCAGTTTAGGGATATTAAAATATTTCATTTAAGCAATTCTGTGTTGGGCATTTTTTTGAATTTTTCATGTCACAAACACATTAGCTTTCTGTTCTGTTCTCTCCAACTTGGGAAGAAAACATAAACGGTTCCCACAGCATGGAAATGTTATGGGTTATTTAGGTACCCAACATGGATTTACAAGCCTGACTATAACATCCTTTGTTTGACACTTTTGGCCTATGATATGTTACTAGGCTAGATATGAAGCTTTTGTTATACTGTCCACTGTGGACATGCACAGACTTGAAGGACTGTGTATATATCTACAACTGGATTCTTCAAGAGCCTCAAAACAACAAGAAAAATTTCACTAGTAGTCATTTCTATGAAAAGCAGCTCTCACACCTCTGATGACATCTACTGTGCAAGTCTGTGTCTTGCTGCTTTGTGCAAAAGTTCTTATGTTTTTATATTGGGGTGGGTAGGTAAGAGAAACAAAAATAAAGGAGACACATTTCTTATAGAGGCAATTATTATGTCTCTCAACAGGTCCAAAGAACTATAGCAAAACAAATTCAGATGGTAAAGCAGATTGGTAAAGGTCGCTACGGAGAAGTTTGGATGGGAAAGTGGCGTGGAGAAAAGGTAGCCGTGAAAGTGTTCTTCACCACAGAGGAGGCCAGCTGGTTCAGAGAGACAGAAATCTATCAAACGGTCCTCATGAGGCATGAAAACATTTTGGGTAAGTATCATTAAAAGTAGAGATCATGTAGTTGTGCAAATTTTTTTAGTTTAGTCACTTTGCATTCACTACCTCATGTCCTTTTCTTTGGTACCTGCCCCACTCTTCAGTTACCATAAAACATTTCTCATTTTGGGCAAATGGTCTCAAAGCAAGCTATTTTAAAGTTCTATGTGCAATAGAAAATTATTGTATTTGAGAAGGTGTTGTCCCAGCAACAACACATCTAGTTCTGCCACATGTATCTGGGATTTAAAACTTAAAAGGAAACTTAAGACCACTAAATTGACACAAAGCATTGCCAGTGTAAAACTTGGAAGGTAGCTTGAGGATGTTGTTTGCTTAAGGCTCCGTTTTGCACTTTGCAGAGCTCTCCCTAGGGGGCATTGTGGTGCTACACTGCTCCAGGAGGAGCACTGGTGGGATTATACTCAAGAGGCCTGTTTTTCCCCAGGCTGCTGCATGTGTGGAGGGGTGTGGGTAAGGGGAGGAGAGTCATGCATGTATTCCTGTACATGAGCTTGGACATCTGCTCCCTTCATTAGGATAGTGAAAAATTTTTTCTCCACAGCATGATAATCCAGTGCCTCCTCACCCATCCCCAACTGATTCCATCCCTGGAAGGACCTAGGACTAAGTAGGATTTACTGTTGTATTCTTCCCTTACACAAGCAAGGGGCAGAGAATGTCTTTCTATGAAGTCTTTTCTCATCCCGAGCAACCATATCACAAGCTAACCATTACGCTGGAGATTAGACAAACAAGCAGTAACAAACTTTAGCATAAGACATTCTTCACTCAGACACATTGTTGTTGATAGTAATGGTTGTATGGCTCTTTCTTTATGAAGCATAGTGCATATTTTTAACGTGCTGATGCAAGCATGGCTACATGTAGGAATGATGAAGGAAGTTGATTTGTAGCTAAATTAACACAAAGCAGCAGACATACAATTTAAGATTGCAGGTGGTGATTAAAAGCCCTGAAAAACTTGAAATCTTGTCTCTCTTTTTCTTCAGGGTTTATTGCTGCAGATATTAAAGGTACAGGGTCTTGGACTCAATTGTATCTTATCACTGACTACCATGAGAATGGTTCCCTCTATGATTATCTGAAATCCACTACCTTAGATACAAAAGCTATGCTAAAATTGGCCTATTCCTCCGTTAGTGGCTTGTGCCACTTGCACACTGAGATCTTCAGTACTCAAGGCAAACCAGCTATTGCCCACCGTGATCTGAAAAGTAAGAACATTTTAGTGAAAAAGAATGGAACCTGCTGTATTGCAGACCTGGGCTTGGCAGTTAAGTTTATTAGGTGAGTAAAATGAAATGCATTGCTTTGCGTGAGAATTTTGTCCCGTCTTAGATTAGCTAATGTGAGCAGAAATTTTGATTTTTTTCTTTTCTTCTACTTAGTTAAAGGGACAATAAAGAGATATACCAAGTTTCTTTGTGTGGCTGTGCGTATTTGTGAGTGCATTGTTTGTGTACCTATTATATATTTGAGACATCCCTACAATCTACAGTCTATCCTATAGATGAATGTGTGTAGTATAGATGGGTGTAGCCAGCATATAACATGATGCATTTATAAGGAGCTGTTGTGTAGCTAAATGGGTGTGCTAGTTGCACTGGTATATACATTGATGCTACTTAGTAGCAAACTGATCCATGTAACTGCATATTAAACTGAAGAGCCCCAAGACAGGTTGAAGGAGTAGCCTAATATGTAAACCTTTAAGGCTTTCCAATGTCTAAATAACTGCCAGATTAATGCAAATCATTTGCACATGTAACTAAAAGGAATTTATTGAAAAGCACTCTTTTGAGCTGTTCTTTGTTTCATTTCCTACAAATCAAATTGCTAAGGTATAGATTTGATTTTTGAAATGGCTTTTAAATTCAATTTCTAAACATGGCGAGCAGACAAGTAGGACTTCTTTACAAATCCCATGAGTAAGTCATTCATTGCCATCTGACACTTGTTCAGGCTCTTTGCAAGCAGGTTGAGTTTGCAGTCCTGATCCTAATAGAAATGCATGTTCATAATACGGGGGGGGGGAGGTTAGCATAAAAATATGGGTGTGATCTGCAAGTTGCATTTTAAAAAGTCCAGTTTAATTATATTCAAAGATTCTAAACAAGATCTTGTACTGAATTTGTTCATAGTGCAGATACAGCCTTATCTGCTTTTCCCATCAATGTAGTTAGGTTTTACTTTTATGAATGCATTTCTTTAAGGAAGATGAAAGTAATAATGATACTTTGGGGAACAAGTACATAGAATACAACACTTATTAGAAAGATGCCGTTCGGTGCTTTCAGGGAAGCCAGTTTACCATTTACAAATATATATATGTTGCTCATCCTATCTGCTGTAATGGGCCCAGAAGGTATGAATCAGAATTAGAACTAATGATTTGTTGTTTTAGAATAAAACACAGTAGTATAATTCCTTAATTGCAAATGCACTAAAATTCATTTCACATGTTTAACTATTTCTGTTGTTGAGTCCTAAATTTTGCAACACTCAAACAAAACATAATCAGGCATGTATTGAGAGAAAGAAGTAACTTCAGTACAGCTACTTGTTTACTGATTTTTCTTAGAATTTTTAAAATAATGAAGGCTGCTGGATTTACATCACATTTTCTTTAGGAAGTATACAGGTGTCCCAAATGGCACATGCATTAATATCTGTGTAAGCGACCAATTTTTCATCTCTTTAAGGTTCCATTAGATTGGCATTTTAATAACTGTGGGTAGTACTCTATAGATTTTGTTTTCAAATCAATGTAAAATATTTAGTTTCAAAAGCTGGAAAGTGCAGTGCAACTGGCTTTTTTTTTTTTAAATAATCCAGAAATTACTCTTTCTCAAAACCGTTACATCTGACACAGCTAAAGCAGGGTGAATGAGAGAAAAAAATCCAGTCGTGTGTTAAAAGCATCTGTATTTTCTGTTTCTTATGTATTAAATCCGGACTGTTTGCTGCTTTGTCAGCGTGACACAAGATGTGTTTTTCTAGCGAGGTTGCAGGGGTGTAGGTTGTAGCCGTGTTGGTCTAAGGACATAGGCAGACAAGGTTCTTCGGGTAAATCTGGTATCTTTTATTAGACCTGAAGGGTTTTTGAACCCGAAACCTTGCTTAAAAATTGTTCTCCAACTATTTAGTTGGTCTAATAAAAAATATCAGATTCACCCAAAGAACCTTGTCTGTCTAGCAAGGTTGGTCATTATAGCCAAGTGTTTTACACCTATGCAAGGAAAGTTTAGGTGAGATCAAGGGTACTGCAGAAGAAATAGTACCCCTCTCACAGGCCTGATTCAGCAGAGTTAAATGATATTGCCTCAGCTACTTAGTCTCCTCCATTAATTGTTAAGAGGAAAGCATTAGGTGGTGGAATAAGTTAAGAAAATAACATTTAATGAAGATTTGATTGTTATCACCAGCAGTAGAGTTTAGTCTAATGCTAATGAAATCTCGCAAATGTTACCGCATCCCTGTTGAGTCTTATCTCTACTGTGCTTGTGCATTTGAATGCTTAATATAGCCTCAGGCAAGTAAGCCTTTTAAGATGGATCCTTGTTCACACTAAGACGCTTTCCCTATAAGAATTGTTCCATTAAGATTATGTATTACTTTTGACCTTACCCAAGAATGGATTTGGTTTGAATTTTCCTTTTTTCACATCCAAATAGATTTTCAGAGGTGATCATTTCAAGCTGCATTATTACATGTTTGATTCTTCTTTATTTTTTCTTTTAGTGATACTAACGAGGTAGACATCCCACCAAACACCCGCGTAGGAACAAAACGATATATGCCTCCTGAGGTGCTGGATGAAAGCTTGAACAGAAATCACTTTCAGTCCTACATCATGGCTGACATGTATAGTTTTGGCCTTATCCTCTGGGAGATAGCAAGGAGATGTGTATCAGGAGGTAAATGGCAAATACATTGTTTCTCACTAGGGCATGGCTTCTCACTACTTTCATTTATAATCAATAGCTTCCATTACAGCCTTTCTTTCTGGGTAATAGCTGTTGTTGTAATAAACTAACTTGGATAAACACCTAGGCAATCCTAATCATATTAGGTTTCCATTGAGGTTTGGTTTTTTGTTTTTGGGGGTTTTTTTAATCTCAATCAGTCCTAGTTTGACAGCAAAGATTTACACTGTATTTTAATAGGCTCTTTAAAGATGCAGTGGTTCATCACTGTGGTGAGTATTTGCAGCTCATTTACTGGCTCTTTCAAAGCAGTAAACATTTCTGTTAGAACAGGGACACTCTATTGTTTAAGCAGAAAGAAAACAGGAGGATTTGTTTGTTTTTATGGTTAACACGTGATTAAGGCTTAAGTGCAAAGAGGAAACAAACATTATGAAAATGACTCTTGTTCCTTGCATGTCGTCTTTGAAAAAAGCCCACACATTGCTTCCAAGATTGGCAGAAATACACCCAAGACCCAGGAATCAAAAAAGGGGACAAGTGGCACCTATTAAAGCCTGCCATACTCACAGCATACTTATTTTTTTCTCTGACATCTGCCAGCCAAGTATTTGTAGCCTAATCTGGAATTGAATTGTCTGTGTCAATTAAAATTTATCATACAAGAGTCCACCCTCCTGATTGCAGTAATTGCAAGGTTGTCATTAAATAGAGCATTCCAAGATAACACAGTTAATAGCAAGCCTGAGTAAAACAGCACAGCTGTGAACAGACAAGGGAGAGAAAAGCATTATAGAACATCTAGTGTTCACGTGACTTATGCTGTACCATGTGGGGGAAAGACTTGAAGCAGGTGAGACAGGTGTTTTCCCCAGTTAGAAATGCCCTCTTGAAATGTGCAGCACCACAAGTCTTATTTCTTTCATATTCCATTAATGTGTACTTTGTATTTGCATTAGGATATGTAAATCTAGATGATGATGATGACATCCCCTTTTCCTTAAGTTGACTTGTAACCCTTACTTTTTTAGGGTCCCCATCTTACACAGGTAGATCATCCAATTTACTTCACAGTCATTAGTACAAGTCCCCACTTCGTTGTCTACCATGCCACCTAAAATTCTATTTTTCCATTCAAAATAACATCCTGTACTTCCTGAACAATTGTTTGCAGTGTTTCTATTTTGTTCCCTATCAGCTGCTTTCCTACTCTTGTTTACCACTTGTTCTATAGTCTTGCAGCTCTGAGTTACCCATCTGTCACCTACATAAAGCTACAGCCTTATGGTAGCCATAGTACATACCTTGATCCTACCTGTTTATTACTTACTTTCCGGTAAAGCTTATGCCTAAGGGCCTTGTTGCATGGGACACAATACATGATAAATCTGTGCATTATTAAACTTAGAATGTGTTCTGAGCAGTCGCACAGTACGTTTTCTGTGATCTCTAATATGCACAGCTCACTGTTTGTCAGTACCAGCCATAGCACCGCACCAAAATCTTGAACCAGAGCTGATGCAGTGCTTGAACTGGAACCAACAACCAGCTGATTGTCGGTCCCAGCCCTGGCACCAAACCAGAGTCTTGAATCGCCCCTAGTGGAGTGCCAGCTACAGCATCACACACAAGTCTTGAACCAGCTCTGCTGTGGTGCCAGGGCTAGAACTGACAATCAACTGATTATTGGTCCCAGCCCCCACACGGCACCAGTCTTGACCTTGAATTGTCTCCATAGACCAGTCTCATGATGGGCAAACGTGTTACATAGTACAAACTGGAGATACTCCTCTTGAACGCTAGTCCTAGCTCTATGTCCACCTTAGCCTTCCTAACAGTATCTTGGAGATACTCCTCTTGGATGCTAGTCCTAGCTCTGTGTCCGCCTTAGCTTTCCTAACAGCCCCCCTACAGGCCCGAGTAGTGGAGGTATACTCTTCATTGGAGATAGCACCCCCCTTCTACCAGGTGTATGCCACCTTTTTGGCAACCAGGCATTCCCGGACACCCTTGGTGAGCCAGGGAGGCTTTTGGGCACTCTTGCCCGCCTTGCTTCTTGTTGGGATTGTCACCCCTTGGACCCTGAGTATCGTCTCAGGATATTGGATTTCCCCAAAGAAACTTGTCTGCTGATCACACTTAGCACATTTTCCTGCTTGAATATGCAGAGGCTCATGTTTTAAGTGTAATTAACATGCCCTAATCCTATAAGCAAACTACTTACTGAAGGAAGCTACAGCCTTACAATTAGTTTCTGTAGGAAGGCAGCAAGGCTTTCTGTAGGCCATAAGATCCTCCCAATTGAAAGATCAGGGCTTAAGTCCATTTATGTGTATGTTGTGAGGTCCAAATCCCAGATAGACTGCTAGCCGGTAAACAAGAAAACACATCAATAGTTCCCCATCAACTCCTGATTTTATCATAGTGATTTGGGTTTCTTTTGCTTTTGTTACATATTTTTCTCACATGATTTAGTAATAATATCATTTTTAGTGTAGTAACTTCAATTACATTTTACCTTCTTACACTCATCCTGCTGTTCATTTGTAGAAATTATTTTGCTTCCTCACCTAAAATTACAGTAATATTTAGCTCCTATAGAACACTTTATACTGTAGCTCGCAAAGGGCAATACAAAGGAATTTAAATAACATTATCCTTCAGTAGAAAGCTGAGACACAGAAGTGAAGTAATTTACCCATAGTCGCACAGCAGTTTAGGAGCAGAGTAAGAGTAGAGTATGTCTCGATTCAGTGCTCCACCCATCACACTGCTTCCGGAAGAAATACTGTGCATTATTACTGGTGTAGAATGCCTGCTGTATTCTCACCCTAGAAGAGGAGCTGTATTTCAGTGGTGGGTGACCTGATCTCTGTATTTATAGTATATAAAGCCCATTGCATTGCTTTTTTATGAAAGCAATTATAGTAATGTAAACCAACATTATTTATGTAAGGGAAATGGTACAAGGATACAACCATTAATTGTTTGCAAAGTACTTTCTTGATGAGAAGTAGAGTGTTCTACTACAACACTAGAGTATCTGAGATGGTATATTTATTCCCCAATTATGAGTGGAGGGAAGTAAGTACTATTCTTGATGATGACATTGATAAATATAATAAAAAGTATTATTAAGGTTTAGCACCTAGTGATCACTATTAAAAAACAATAATCTGCAAGCAATTACTATACCCAGCATCTGGGCTACTGTAATTACTGGGTATGTCTACACAAGATGTTTACTGCAGAGCTAACTAATTAGTTCCACAGTAAATGTTTCAGCATCTACATGTGCGCCACTTATTAGGGTGCAGTAAATTAATTCACTCTGCTGCAGGTTAGTTCTTGTAAATACAAGCAGTATCTGGCAGTGGAGTTTTTTAGTGCACAGCAACACATGTTTAGACATATACGGGGCTGGCTGGGGCATGAGAGTGCTTCAGTGCAGGGGCTGCCTGCTGGCTAGCGCCTCACTAGAACACCCTCATGCCCCAGCCAGCCCCTCCTCAGCACATTGAGCCAGGTTGGAGCAGACCAGGGCTGACAGGCTGACCCCCCCGAGCTCCCTTCCAGCCAGGGCTGCTCTGACCTGGCTCAGTGTGTTGCGGACCCAGGCACAAGTTCAAATGCAGTGCTCAGGAGCAATAAGCTCTGGTGCAATATGCACCAGAAAATACAGAAAAATACACAGAAAATACCAGAAAAATACACAGCGGGTATCTACATGTCCTGTTAATGCGCAGCTATAAGCTCTGGTGCATATTGCAGTATGCACCAGAGCTTATAGCTGCTCATTAACAGGACATGTAGATGTACCTGCTGTGTATTTTTCTAATAGGAGAATTAGGCACATTTTCAGTTTTTTAATTCTTATGGTTTGGAGGGAGAAAGGGGTGTATGTATCAATAAAATGATTTTGTGTATAAAGACCATTTACTAGAAAGGACTGATTTGGCATGGGGATTTCCCCAGTATCTTCTGCAACATACACCAATGCAAAGGGGAGTTTGTTTAGCTGTCTGCTGTTGTCTTATCATCCCTGAATTCACCTTTTATACCCTGGTCGTCCCACTGATTCTCTAGCTGGCTTCCTGCTTCTGGTATATTTTTTATAAGTTTTTATTATTAACTTTAGCATCTTTTACTAAATGCTCCTCAAATTCTTTTCTAGCCTGCCTTATTTCACTTTTACATTTGACCTGCTAGAGTTTGGGAGCTTTCCTGTTTTCCTCATTTGGGCATGCCTTCCATACTTTAAAGGATCCCTTTCTGCCTTGAATGCCCTTCTTACCTCTTCCATTAAACCATGCGTGGGTTTTATTGGACTGTTTTGTATCCTTTTTTATTTGTGTGATACTCTTTTCCTAAGCCTTTTTAAACAGCTTCCAAGCTACTTGCAGGTCTTTTATGTTTTTGTCTGCTCTTTTAAACTTCTTTCTACCTAACTTCTTCATTTTCGTATAATTTCCCTTCCTAAAGTTATGTATTAGAGTGGTTTTCCCAGGTGTTTACCCAGTCTATACATTTTGTCTTTGCTCAGCTGCCTGTTACTGCTCATGCTATTTGTTTGACACTATAAAAAATATAACTTATCTTCACTATTATCTACAGTTATACTTTTTATTCCCCTACTGTCTTCCTCAACACAGTATAGAGTCTACATGATGGTCCCCTTTTGGGGTTACATCAACCCAGTCTGTGTGGTCTTCTATACCCATCAGCTTTCCTCCACTTTTTAGTTTAAAAACTGCTCTATGGCCTTTTTAATCTTTAGTGCCAGTAGTCTGGTTCTGTTCTGGTTCAGGCGAAGCCCATCTTTTCTCCGTAGATTCCTCCTGTCCCAAGAGTTCCCCCGTTCCTGATAAACCTAAACCTCTTCTCCCGACACCATCATTTCATGTATGCATTGAGACTGTAGAGTTCTGCCTGTCTCTTGGACCCAGCGTGTGGACTGGGAAGCATTTCAGAAAATATTACTGTGGAGGTTCTGGACTTTAACCTCCTGCCTAGCTCTAGGACCTCTCTCCTACACTTCCCTATGTCATTGGTACCCACATGGACCATGACCAGAAGCTCCTCCCCAGTATTACATGTGTGTGTGTGTGTGTGTGTGTGTGTGCGCGCGCACGCGCGTGGACAGAGTGGCAGAGACCATTCTACATTTAGGGGCCTGCATTGACTGAAGTTGACACTGGGACTAAAGTTCTCATGGATGAGAGATTGATTGGATTGGACAAAGACTTAACAACCAATGATTGGTAACATCTAAGTTGGCACTGCATTTATGACCCAAATACCTTGCTCCAGGCATACCCAAACTGTGAGACTGACCATGACCTCTCCGTTCAATAATAGGTGAATTTTATTGATACACAGTGATAAAAGATATGTGCAAACAATTCTATATTTACCAGCCCCAGGCTTCGCTGAGTTAAGGTACGGCTGGCCAGCATGCAAGCTTCGCTCTGAGGTTCTCTCTTGAATGTCAGATGTCAGCAGCCTAGAGGTCAAAGGCCAAAGCCCACCCCCCACAGTGGCATGGGTGAGATGAGCTGGTGGTGTGCCCTCTGTCCATGGTGGTCTCAGGTTCCCCGCTCAGGGACACTTTGCTGCTTTGAAATCCCTTCTTTTATATTCTTTCTCTCCTCTGATGACTCTGTATCTCTGGGCTTTATTGATTGGTCTCTCTGTGGTCATAATACCATCTACATTCTGTCCTGTCAGTATATTCCTTTGTTTCACAAACCCATCACATGTACACATCCTAATTTGGGCTTTTACTAGTGTCCTCCTAATTCAGTCCATTTACCAAAACCGGAAATCCCAATGGCCCTGCAGTTGGGCACTGTGACCTAGCCAATGCATAAGATTCCCTTATGAAACACGGTTATGAAACACTGTGGTGCATGTCTTCAGTTTCCCTGCCTGTGTGTGTGTCTGCTTGCTGCTTGCCTGTGTCAATCGCAGTAGGCCTTGAAGGAAACTTTGTCACAAACAGGCTTTAGAAATGAATTAACCTTTGCTGTTCCCCTGAACCATTGTTCTAACGCAATATCTACTTTACCTACAAGCCAATTCCCAAAAGCAAACCTCAGAATACCATTTTCTAACTATCACATCTAGCCCTGTGTGTGGAATAGAAAGCATTTCAGAAAATGCTACTGTGGAGGTCCTGGACTTTAACTTCCTTCCTAGCTTTAGGACCTCTCTTCTGCATTTTCCTATGTCATTGGTATCCCCATGGACCATGACCACCAGCTTCTCCCTAGTATTACGTGTGTGTGTGTGCAGAATAGCAGAGACCGTTCTATGTTTAGGGGCCCACATTGACTGCAGTTGACCCTGGGGCTAAGGGCTTATGGATGAGAGATTGACTGGGTTGGACAAATGGGGCTTAATACCCAATGACTGGTAACATCTGCAAGGCTAGGGCATGGCTCCAGGGGCATCAGAGCCATCCCGGGGGCAGTACCCTGTTACAGTTATTCACTGGGATAACTCATCATCACATCATCTTATTGTTCAGTGCACTGCATTCCCACCAGAGTCTTATTGATTTGTATACGACACACTTCGGCTAATTCATCATCTGGTACCATGTAATTCTCCGTTTCTTTATACAAACACTAAATCATAAAGCAGTTTTCTCCAGATAACTAGTTGACTTAGAAGTTACAGATTTATGCCTTTTATGGTACCTGTTGAGCAAACTGATGCTTGCTAAGCATTGGATAGTTATCACCTTTTCTTTGTTCAACAAAACATAGACAATGAGCAGACATGTTGCAGAAATATTTTCTACTTTACTGCTGAGTGAACAGAATCATGAAGAAAAATCTTTGGTTATCTTCTGTCATAATCTTGTAATTATTATATGGTGAGCACCAAATTTTTATAGTAAGAAATTATACATTAAGTATTTACCTGTATAATCATGTGGTTCTCAAGAAGAAAACTAGAGTGCATACAATTTGTACTCTGTATCTTTAATTTTTTTTCCTTCATTATAAATGTCAAAAATAATTCTTATTTTATCTCAATTTGGCATGCAAAACTAACAACTGATAGTGATGGATAAATAATTATCACCATCAGTCTCCTGGGAGTGACAAACCTGATTTTACTATATATATTATTTTCCTATTTTCAAAATGAAAATGTTGTTATTTTAAATGGGAAAATGTCCCAAATTTTTAAAAAGGTTAAACAAGTTTAAACAACATGAGAACAAAACAAAACATTTTGGGTAGAGGCAGTCAAAGAAAATGTGTCAGGTTCAATTGAAATGTGTTGTTTTTTTTATTCTCCTGAAAATATTTGTTTCCACTTTTTGTGTTTGGTCACAGAACCAAAAAGTCCAGAATTCACCTAGCCTTAGCCTGTTGATATAGCTGACATTAGTAAGTAGTACAGTGATATTCTCAGTGGCTGCCAGATAAGCTCTCTGTCTGCTCCTAATATATGGACAGTTCTGTTAGTAATATGTGGCTGCCTATAGATGTGCTTATTCATGTTCTAATTAAAATGCAAATGAACAGACTCAATCAAGTCTGCTCCACTTTCTAAATACAGTGCTCTAGCATCACCTCAGCATCACATGCATTAAGCCCCCATGCTTTTCAAAATGGCTGCAGGGGCACTCTAACTAAAGCTCATCCAATGAGCTTCAGTTAATGCATCCCACAGTCATTTTGAAATGCAGGGGAATGTAATACATGTGACAGTGAGTCATTTTAATTAGAGTGGCTGCCTAGGAACTGCTCTAATTAAAATGGCCCACCTCCAAGCACGTGTATAGGCAGCCACATGGCTTATGGGGCTAGTGGTTTCATCATCAGTTGGGAGAAAGACAAGTATTTTCTCAAGTGACAAGGTGAACATAATCGTTCACATTTTGACACTTGGTTTAACCTAGCAATAAAAATTCTAATCTTGGAGCTTGATAATGGAGTGAATTGTGGATTCCCATTCTGGGACAGTGGGGATTTGGGAGTTCTTTCGGAGGAGATGCTTTTCATCTCAGATAGAAATGTGTGAGTATCTTGCCTCCCATTGTACCCCTTGTCACAGCACTTACGAAATACGCTAAGAACCACCTTAGACAGATGAGTGTCTGAAGGAAGAAGGGCTGGAAAGCAGAAGCAGCAGTTAATTGATTCCAGTGAAGAAGTGGAAGATGGGGGAGTCATTCTGTGCTTGGTGTGTGGAGGTTCAGCCACATGACAACAAACAGCAACAGGAAAGGGCCAAAACTAACTCCAATTCCAGAATGAAGTGCTACACTCTCTATTCTCCTGCTTGAATATCTGAAGGAACTCCCGTGGCTAAGAGGAGAATGGAACTAAAATGAAAACCATTAACATACGTGATATTGCACAGCTGTTGGCTGCATAAAGAAAGTGCAAAATGTTATGAACAGTTAAAATGGAGAGAAATGGGGTAGTAGAACACGTGGCCTCTTGTAGTTATAATGCAGCTGGAAAATGTGTCTTTCAGGGATTGTTGAAGAGTACCAGCTTCCATACCACGATCTAGTGCCCAGTGACCCCTCATATGAGGACATGCGTGAGATTGTGTGCACCAAGAGGCTTCGTCCCTCATTCCCAAATAGATGGAGTAGCGATGAGGTAAGATATCCTTTAAAATACAGTGGCTTATATGCTTAGGATCAGTTTGGGCCAAAGGCTGTGAAGATTTAGGTAAGAATAAATGGACAGAATTTCCCAAAATGTTATCCCTTGGCTTTAAACCATACTGTTAGGGGCAATGGAAATCTTACCATTGACTTTAACTCCGTTTACTTCTGTGCCAAGTATTTGGCATAGTGGGCTAAATTCCAAAAACCTGAAGCCACAGGTGGTCAGGGCCCCTGAGGAGCTGGCTTGAAGTATTTTCAGAAAGATGTGTTATGTTTATATTACCTACTGGAAGAACATAGCAGAAGCTGAATGCACTCAGTCTGTATGTTATAGCTCTGTTCTTCTCTTACACTTCTCTTCCCTTTCATGTCAGGATCAATTTTGTTAAATTGATCTATATGCAGTGTACTAGTGACAACATCAGCATGTGTTTGTATTAAATCAGAGCTACAATTCTGATTAGCCCTTTTTTTCAAGAGCATTGCTTCTGTTGCTATGGAAGCAAATTGGTGTATAGCATTTGCCTGTAATCACAGGTGTACAGACCTAGAAGCATGATTCTAGTAAGCTTCACTTTGCTATTTGCATGCAAGACTACAACATAGTAAAAGAAAAGTGTTACACGGAACTCACTCCTACAATATAAAATACCTCCCTCTGCACCTAAATGTAGGAGTGAGAATATGTGTCTTATTCAAAAGATGATAGCTTGGAAACTGCTTTCCAAGGTAAAGTAGCATTTTTTTGATGAAATAAAGTTTTGAAGGCAGGAGAAGGTCTGTGCTCTTTCCACTGAAAATTTATAATGAAGCAAAACTGTGTTTTGGAATCAGTAGACCAATAATTGATGAACCACAGACAAACTTGCCAACTGCTTTGGTGATGCTGTACAGAGGTCATTAATCTTGTTAAGTGGTACTGTGTAATGCTATTATTGTAGCAGACAGCTGTGATTTGGGAATAGCAATGTTTGCATGAGTATTCTGCAATTAACTAAAAGATTTAAACTACAAGAATTGTAAACAATCTGGGAGTGTCAAATGAAAAGCACACATGCATATACACACACAAACTCTCTCTCTTTCTCTCTCTTCCTTTCACCTTACCCTTGGAGATAAGAACATTTGTTTAATGTAGTGGGGGAACTATTTGAGAACCCCATACCTATCTTTCACTGCCACTGACCACAATCTAAAGGGAACTTCATTTTGTGTCCCATGTGAATGTACCAAAGAGCTCTGTTTTAGTGCAGATGCTTAGAAACTAAAGCATGGGGAATAACTATATTCTGGCTATATTATGGCACGTAGGGTGCTTGGCAGGTTGTTGAGTTGGCTGTTTAGCAAGTGGCAAAACCAATACATTATTGCACACAGCCGTGTGTTACTAATACCTTTTATCTAAGTCAGTTTCAGAAAAAAGACTGCCTGGCTGGTTTTAGCTAGGCTAGTTGAGTTCAGATGAATAGTTAATGAAAGCTGTTGTGATTTCATGTTCATATTTGTTTCATTCCATTCTTCCTAATATCTTATAGAATAGATGCATGAAGGTGGTGAAAAACACTATGATAGAGAACACACTCCCTAACTTCCTCCCAGGCTAAATCTTTTAAATCCATAATGATTTTCCCCCGAAAATCCTTTACAGCCTTAACGTGTATCAGTGAGTTTGTTTAAAAAAATAGTTGGTTATGCTACAGCAATACAGTTTTCCACAAGTTTAAATTCTGAGGGACCTTATGCAAACACAATGATCTTCACTCTGGTGAAATGGCCTACATCAGGGGTTGTCAACCGGGGGTAGGCATAACCCCGGGGGTACTCTACATCTCCCTTCACTATAGTAGAAGCTGTAGCTTGTCCCAAATAGGCTGTCATAGAGGAAATCGCTGTTGCAGGTAGGAGAGCGTCTCGCAAATCCAAGTATACTACGGTAATGAGCTTTGAATGGGATAGACTTGTGTGACTGAGAAATTCTGCACGAGGGCTCTGAGGACCAGCTGCCATTCCAGCTTGAAAGTTGGAAAAGTTACTACATTTGGGTTGTGCTGAAGCCATGGGGACCTAGCGCAGAGTAAGAAGCGTGAATTCTCAGAGAAGTTTTCCTCACTGGCTTGAGCATGGGAGGTGGAAAAAGTGCAATTGTGATTATTTTATCTGTTAGCAAAATATGGCATCCGGTTTGTCATAAACATTTAAACACATCAGCATGTGTGCTGAGGATGGCCATTAATATACAGAAAATAAATGCCACCCAAGGTGTTTGTGGGCTCTTTGCTTCCTGGCACCCAGCATTACCTTTAAAATAAATTTGGTTTGCTTTGATTTTTTAGGATAGTCATCAACACCAGTCTTGCCTTCAACTGACCCAGATATGATTCTTTGTTATCTTTTCTTTCCATAGTGCCTACGACAAATGGGAAAACTCATGACAGAGTGTTGGGCTCACAACCCTGCTTCCCGACTCACAGCCCTGCGAGTAAAGAAAACACTTGCCAAAATGTCAGAATCACAGGACATTAAACTCTGATTCAACAAAAGACATGTCTTGCAAAAGCCCATACCGTGGACTTTCCTTTACAGTCACAGGACAGAAAAAAGAATCAAAAGACCTCAGTAATATGTTCCTTGCACACAATCGTACTTCAGAACAACTATAGGTTTGGCTGATAGCTTTTGAGGAGAGTATCCTTTGCAAAATCAGCAGAGTTTGTGATATACAAGATCAGAAGAGGCTCATTTGCCCTTGTTTACTTTGGGAAATACAGTTTGAATAACTGGTTCAAGATTATGCATGTTGCTTTCTGTGAAAGCTCATGATAATTATTATTATTATTATTTTATTATTATTATTTTTTGATTGTTTAAAAAAGATACTGCTTTAAATTTTATGAAAATAAAACTTTTGGTTAGAATTAAAAAAGACTTATATTATTACATTAAAAATTCAGAAGAAACTGTGCCTGAAAATTAAAACAAAGAGACTATTTTTTTTCCCCATTTTTGAAAACTATTGCACTCCAACAAACAAATAGAGAACAGGCTGTGAAGTTAAAAAAAGCTGTAATGGAAACTGTCTTAAAAGCCACCTACCTACAGAGACCACTTTCAAAGCTGCACGTATCTGAGTTTTGATCTCAAATTGTAGCTATAGCCTGGTTAGAAAGATTGCCTGTGTAAAAAGACCACTCTCCTGAATTACTGCAGGTGGCCTTTCACAGGCAGAACTTGCTATATTTCTGATACTCAGAAGCCATAGAGCAAAAGCAGTTTTGCGTGACTTTTTTTTAACGTTCTTCGTGCTTCTGGTTCTGTTGTGGGGCTGTCTTGGACAAGGCTATAGGATGGTAGAAAAAAGCACACTCTTTTCTAGCATTTTTTTCACTGAAAAATAAAGAATTTTTGTATTGATGGGAACGAAAGGAACAGGCTTGCTAAAGCATGAGTTTAGAACTTCTTGTTAGTTTTTTATTTACCAGAGAAATCACTGGAGAGTGAAACTGCTAGAAACCACATATGAAAACATTGCCTGGCAGAAAGATGTTGTATTGTAAAATGAACATAAGGAAGGATTTGAGTTCTTCCATTCATGAAAAAAGAAGACGTTTTCACTCAGGTTTGTGTTTCGTGTATTCTGGGTTCTTTTTAGCAAGTGAACGAAACACGAACATTTTGAAGGAGGAAAAAAAAAAAGGCCCACCTATAGTGGGATTGATCCTTCTTTAAATGTATTGGGTTTACTTAATTACCTGTTGATGGTAAAGACTGACAAGAAGGAGCTGCTGATAGTTTTCAAATTTTGTGGTTGAGATTTATGTATGCACTATTGGGCTTCATGCTGCATTCCTCTTTCAACCAAAACTCCCACTGAGGTCAGTGGGATAAGTGAGGGATGAGGAATTTGGTCCAAGATTTCTCCCATTATAGTGAGAGTTGTTTTTTGTCCACATAAATGGAGAATGTTGCCTTTTACAGTTGTTAATGAAGAAATATTCTGTGATTACTACTCAAAGGAACACTAGACCATTGGGATAATATTTTTGCTTTGGATTCTTTCTTGGTGTCATACATAAAAGACTGTTGAAATCACTGTTTTACTCTGACTGTTATCAGGTGCTATCACTACCCCCCCACCCCAAAAACCTCCACAGCTTTATATGCATATGAAACTATATTCTAGTGCCCCCTACTGCAGTCTCCAAAACTGCTCTCAAGTACTTTGATACGTTCCTAACATTCATCTAAAAGTTGAAATTTCTGGCATTAGGAAAGTTTGGAAATGTTGTAGCTTTTTTTTTTTTTTTACATTGTTTTGGGTAACTGAAGGCATTGGAAGAAAATTAACAAAAAACCCAAAGGTGATGTTTTAAAAAATGAATGCCTAAAATTAGGCTCCTAAATCTGTATTTTAGATCCTTAACCAAAATTGTTGTGCACCCAACAGTTTCCATTATATTTTTGGTGTCCTTAGGTGGTCAGCACCTTTGGAACCCACCATTTAGTTTTCAAGAGCCATTTAGGCACCTGTTTCTGAAAATCTTGACATGATGTGTTAGCCAGCTCTTTAGTTTAAATGGCTTTTGCAGTCACCTCTCAGGCTTTAGGAGACCGGGTTTAGTCATAGGACTACCACAGGACTGTGGGACTCGCCAGTCATGGTAAATTCATAGGGAAAGGACTTTCTAAAGCATGACTGTAGTTTGACATATATTCACCAGACTCGCTTACTGATTTCTTTCCATGGATATAGGGGATTATAGGAATGCTTGAAATTCATTAGTTGGGAAATGATAGATTACACAAGGGTGCAATACTCTGTGTGAAGCATTTTAGTTGGGACAGTTACTGATTCTTCTATTTTTCCTCAAAATTTTGTCAAAGCTCAGCTGAAAAAGGGGAAACTACCTGACCCCCCTTTTTTGTCTGTTTTCCTTTTTGTCTCTTGTTTTCTTAGGCTGTGTTCAGTTTTGTTTTGAAATAATTGTTGCAAATGCTGCTTTGATTGTGTAAGCCTTCTTCAGAGTCAAAATAATTGACATGCTAGATTTATCCTCACCATTCATGTAGAACTTTTTTTCTCCCTTTTCTAGACAAAACTGATTTATTTATGGTACCTAGGTAAATGTAATTGGTGTTCAGCTTCACTGCTCTCTTGAAGGTATTTATAGGTTGAAAAATTACCATTTTATACTTTCAGGCTGATACAGAAAAATGTGCAAGGTTCAAGATAGTCAGTGAGACGTCCAGACTGGGTGTTTAAAAGTTTGAGCAGAGGAATTTAAAAAATGGTAAGCATTTTTTTGAAGTTTCTCTGGCTGTGCCTCTCTACAGAGTAAGGAACTCTCACCCAGGAATAATAATAAACACAGAAGAGATTCTCCAGGAATTAATAATTAATTTCTGACCATAATTAGACACATGACTCTTGTTGACTTCAGCAGCCATACTTTAAAGGTCCCCAGTGCACTGAGTCTGGAGACTTCTACTATAAATCATCCCTTTTTTGGTGATTAGATAATGGAGGTTAAAAATGCAAACCCCTTAATGAATATCTTCCACATTTGAGGGAGTGAAAAGAGAAAGGAGATGAATTTGTAATTGCCCACATTATAGGTGGGAGTCCCCACATTGACTGGAGGACAACAAATCCTCATAGTGCTGTGCCTTACCAAATCACAGCCGTCCTGAAGAGCTTGTTCTGGTGAAGTATATGGGAACTTGTTACAGAGTGAGCAAATACCTGAGTGTCAAGTTCTTTCCCTGCCACTTCTGCAATTGTGGTGTCACTCTAGTGAAGTGGAACAAGTTATTCCCAATTTTACACTTCAGTAAGAACCACCTCAGATGCTCCCTGGAAAAGGGATTAGAAGATGATCTGGGGTGATGAGGCTGAACACTCTTATTCTTAAAACTCAGGGGGGTTCATCCCAGTAGTCTCTGCTCAACTATTTCCTTGGTAGATGTCTCTTCTGCCATGGAAATATCTCTTAGTGCCTGCGTATTTCTTTCCTTTTTGAAGGAGGGCAAATTCCTGGGGTCAATTCCTGCATGTTTCACTCGTCACCACTGTGGGTTTCTAGCAGGTAAACCCTGTATTGCAGAGATGAAAGCTGGAAGATCACATTTTCTAGCAGTCATAGTTTAGAGGTTTTCCTTCTCCAGTTTTCTCCAATAGAGGGACATGTGCATCCCTCTTATATTATAGTATCCTCGTTTCTTGTTGTTTTAAGAGCTCTCTAGATCACTTCTACCCCTTATTTATTTTCCTCAAACACATTTTGAAAGATCTAAAGTACATTTGTTTTGGTGACAGGCAAGTGCAGTGCCAGCTCACTGTTTAGCAGGTTTAAATCTTCAGAGCATACTGAAACAGATGCCCTTCACACGTGTCAGAAAGAAGGCATTGTTTCAGTCAGTTGTTGATGGTCCTAATGTGTTTTAGATGCATGGATGTTAATGTTTTGTTCCTGAAATAAAGGGATTCTAAGATAACAGTTGGTAGGTCATATAGCGTTTGTATGTTAAGATGTTCAGGTTTATATGTTATATATATATATATATATATATATATATACACATACACACACACATATACATATATTATATATTTATATATATATATATATATATTCAGTTGTGATTCTGGAATAACTCCAGTATGTTGTTTAAGAGTAAAATATTATGGAAGATAAAGCACTAAATGAAACAAAGTATTTATTTATGAAAATGCAGAAACTGACAAATCACAGCAGCAGTGCCATATAGAGAAAAAAGGATATGAAGTGACACAGCTGAATTTACATAGGCTCTGCTATAATGTACCTGATGTCTGTGTTGTGATTCTGGAATAACTCCAGTATGTTGTTTAAGAGTAAAATATTATGGAAGATAAAGCACTAAATGAAACAAAGTATTTATTTATGAAAATGCAGAAACTGACAAATCACAGCAGCAGTGCCATATAGAGAAAAAAGGATATGAAGTGACACAGCTGAATTTACATAGGCTCTGCTATAATGTACCTGATGTCTGTCTCACTTTTCCCTCTCACTCGAGAGGCCAGATTTTGACCTCAATCTCATATTAACCCAATTCAAGTCAGTGCTGTTATAGAGGATGTCCTTAAGGACAGAAAATGGCTCAGATCATTCTTTTGTAAGCAATTTGTTTTAGAAATGTGGCATTTGAGTTCCCATGTGCATGGTTAATTTTATGCAACACTCAGACTGTGATTGCTAAACTGCCAATGTTGCCACATGTGCAGACTTAAACTGTTCAGAATGTAACTTCCAGTTTTAGTGAGTTCAGAGCCCACCTTGATTATGGCTTACTTTGCTCCCATAGATTTCAGTGATAAGGATTTCAGTGCAAACAGGATTGAGACTCTGTTTTTCAAATGTAAAGACACTGAAGGAAATGTAGGTAGAGAATTCTTTGCGTAGCAGTCAGAGTGGGAGAGGAAAAATTCAAGAAAAAATAATGTTTAACAACTGCTTTCCCTTCTCTAGCACAATGTTATTTCTTTTGAAGAAAGTTTGACAATGTAAAGATTTTTACAAAAGACTAATTTGTGTTCTTTTTTGGGAACCAGTGCCTTATTAAACCTGTAAATACTGTAATTATAAGAACTAGGGAGCAAACTGTTATATTGTACTTGTTCAAATTGTATACGGCTATTTTAACATTCCCCTAATAAAATGGTTTCAGCCTCCCCTTAAAAGAATCCTTTCCTTCTGATTTATTCTTGCCTATATGGAAAGCATCGGCTTTGTGTTTCTTTTAACACACAAGATGATTTTAACTGTTTTTGATGTTACACTTGCTTTGTAAAAGGCTCATTTGCTTGAACAGCTGAGAGTAAACCGTATAAAATTTCACATCTGCTTTCCACCAGCATCACATCTTTTCATAATTAATGAAAAGAGGTAGTTTCATGAGGAAACATTAACAAAAAGATATGGCTTGTGAGGGAATCACTTGAATTTATGTTGATTCTATTGGAAATTCACAGAAGTGTAGTGCATCTATAATATTTCTAAGGGGCCTCCCAGCCATTTTCTTTCCAAGCATTAGTGAGTTAAGCATTCAAGCATCCCTTCAGGCTAAATATTATTCATATTTTACAAATAGGACAATGGGCATCAAAGGATTACATATTTTCTCCAAGGTCACCAAGAAATGGAATAGAATCCATATCCCCCAGCCCTGTGCAAGCAGGATTAGGACTCTGTTTTTCAAATGTAAAGACACTTAAGGAAATGTAGGTAGAGAATTTTTTGCATAGCAGTCTGAGTGAGAGAAGAAAAATAATGTGTTATCTCTCCAGCCTAGAAACACTAGAGATGCTGAAATATTTCATCATTTAGGATAGCCCCTGGTGAGCATGATTCAAGGACATCAGAGTAGATGCATGGCTCTAGATCTGCTCCTATTTTGTGTATCTCAGTATGCAACATTTCAGCATATTTCTCCATATTTCAGCATGCAACAGTCAGCTGAACTTTCATTTATCCATAATTCTCTTGCTGATTATTCACTGCAAAATAAATAAAATGTGCTTTTCTGTTTCACCGAATATTGAACCAAATCTGGTCCTTGATTAACAAGCCTGCAACCACATTATTTTGCCCCATATATTCTCTTTCTACACAAACTGGCAAGAGTGTGTTAGTAATTTCCTTCAGCTACCCTTAAGCAACCATGGAGAATTTTGTGCTTAGCCCATATTCAGAATTTTTTTTCAGTTCACAAGGAGCCCACCTTGTGGAATCTCCATCTCAGGAACAAGAGAAGGGTGGACAGACACTTGAGCCAGGAGGCTGGAGTTAGATGACCTTGTGAGGTCCCTTCCACACCTACTTTTCTGTGATCTTACATTTGGAGAGAAATCTTACAGTGACGTGATTGGTAAGTTGTCCTCCACAATTGTGCTACTTCTGTCATTCACCCCTTTCCCTCTGGCAGTGACTGTAGGTCTCCTCCATGCCCATTTCATGGAACTATTGTATGCTTACTGTCTGCCTCTGGTTTTCTACACCCCACATCTATGTGAGACATTTACTGTGCAGTTGCCTAATTAACTGCACAGTGAACATCTCAGCATCTGAGATGTTTTTTTCCCCCTGCAGCCTAATAGAGGCACACAAGTGCCTCTATTAGGCTGCAGGGGGAAAAAAACCCTCTGCAGCAGGTACAAGTACTACACTGAGCGGAGTTTGCTCATGCTCAGCAGCACACATGTAAACAGTGATGGAGCTGGCTGGGGCATGAGGGTGCTTCAGTGCAGGGGCTGCCTGCTGGCTATCCCCGCACTGAGGCACCCTCATGCCCCAGCCAGTCCCTCCACGGCACACTGAGTTGGGTCAGAGCAGCCCCGAGCAAGGAGGTTGGTGCCCCCTACCAGCCAGGGCTGCTGCCACCCGGCTCAGTGTGCTGTCTGGCTGCTTGGCTGTGGTCTGGGCACGTGCAGATACGTGCCCAGCAGCAATAAGCCCTGGAGCAATAAGCTTATTGCTCTGGAGCTTATTGCTGCACATTAGTAGGCATGTGTAGAACTGCCCAGTGTCTCCCACAGTTCTGAGGTGGGAAGAAAGAGAAAGGGCTCTTCCTCTTCTCACCACAGTTCTGGAGGTGTTTCAGTGTCCCCTGTCCTGGCTGTCCCCTTCTGTGGTTTGCGTCCATAACCTCTGTCTTTGCAGCAGCAGTTATATGCCTCTTTGCATTGCCCCTAACCATTTCCTTTGCCTGTGCATGTTTTGGACAGTGCCTAGCAACATTTCCTCTTTCTTCCTCTCCCCCTGCCCTTGCTGGGATATTTAGCAGCAGAGTTGGTTTCAGCCATTTGCCTCTGTTATTGCTGCACCTCTCTGCCTTGATTCCTTTGCCTACTGTCTTGTAAACACCATCCTGAATCCAAGCAGGTATTAATGTACAAAGGTCTCTTCATAAACCAGAGTTTACAGGTTCCCTGAAGGGTGCTTTAAACTGCACCTTTTCACAGCCAGCCAAACCTTGCTTTGTGAAGGACATCAGGCTCATAGGCACATCCCTTTCCCAAGAAGCTGTGAGTGACTCAAAGGTAGAAAACACAGATTGGGAGCTTCTACATATTTCAAAGAGAAGTTTGGAGATGAGCACAAAACCATTTAGCCAGCACATAGGATAAATCTTGGGTCAGGCTTCAGCCCTAAGCATAAGCCCTACAATGACTATCGTGTCAGACCTCCCTAGTCATATAAGGAAGAAGCGGGGCTTCTGCGCACCTGCCTCCTTCCGCAACATGATTTTTACATTGAACTCCTTTCTCTCAGGCAGTAGAGGTGAGATCCTGAGGGGGAATTCAATAGAGGTAAAAGAAACCACAAAAGAGCCTGTCCATGTGACAGTCAGGCAGCAGCTCCTGCAAAAGCCAGACAGCAGGCTTTAAGTCAAGATCCTGGATGATGATACCAGATTAATTTCAGGGCTGCTTTCAAGATGATTTCACTAGCAACAGCCTTTAGGGCAATGAGATGTTCAGTCAATGCCATAGTTGCTAACTTAGCAACCAGGTGCCCCTGGAAGACAGATGTCCATTCCCAACAAAGCCTGCGCTCACACAAATTCACAGAAATCTTGTTTGGAGACAGAAAAATAGCTAAAATAGTAACAGACCATGCAGCTCCTTCTTTCCTCACACAATACCTCAAGGACAGGAATGACATTCATAGTGGTAGGCAGAAGCATTTGTTTTGCTGTTCACTGACATGGACAGTATAGAAAATGAGAGACTTGAGACCAGGGAGCAAAAATAAATAAAGAAAAAAAGAACAGGTGGCAGCAACATTTCAAAGACTTAACTATGACAATGACAACATATATTGAGAAGGAGATTCCCACTGCTCACAAATCCGGGCTGTAATCACTTGTGACAAGCAGGTAAAGAGGAAGTTATATAGCAGGTTGCTCCTTCCAATCAAGGAGCAAAACTGCCCCGTAGTCCTCTATCTAATTATCCATCTTTTGCTCTTAAATGCAAGAGAGTGCTAAATGACTTTACTACTTTCTAGATGCAAGGTAAATTTATACCCTCATAAGAAAGCTTTTTTTTTTCTTTTTCAGGGCCATACTCTGTATGTTTCCTCATCTGGAAAAGGGTCAAACAACAGCAAATAACTGAAGGAAAATAGATGCCAGATGGCTAGCCTAGCTTCAGTAGTACAGTTCCTGTCTCAAGAGGCTTTCTTGCCTCTGTGGCTTAGCAAATAGCAATAACACCTCTATATAGCTAGATAGCTGAGTACATGAGCTCTGAATGTGGTGCACCCCTACCAGTCAACTCAAGCAATGCCACTGAGTCTTTACCCAAACTATTGATGTTCATTGTTCTCAGGGCATTTGTCAGTAGCACTTCTTAGATTACTTGTTTTATTATTATTTTTTTTTTTTTATTAAGGCACCAACTACAGTGCTTCCATTTGGCTATTTGGCTTTTACTGGTCTCCTCCTAGTTTGATCTGTCCACCAAAACTGGAAAGCCCAAGGGGTCTGCAGCTGGGCACTGTGACCTGGCCAATGCAGCAGAGTCCCTTATCTGTTATGGAACAGTGTGGTACATGACTTCAACTTCCCAGCCTGTATGTCTGCCCTCTTGTCCACTGGCCTCAGACAGTGTCTGCTGGTTCCAGGCACGGGGGGCCTTGAAGTTAACTTTGTCACAAACAGGCTTTTAGAAACCAATTAACCCTTGTCATTCCCCTAGACCATTGTTCTAATGCAATATCTACTTGATCTACAAGCCAATTCACAAAAACAAACTTCTAAATACCATTTTCTAGCCATCACACACCAGGGCAGGCAGACTGCAACATGGGAACAGCTGCAAGGCCCTTAAGCAGGTAAGAATGATCCTTCCCTTCTGTGAACAGTGACATATGCCCTTCCTTCCCCTCCCCTCCTCTCCCCTCCCCTCCACTACTTGCCCACTGCTGCTGCTGAGGTGATTTGGGAAGGGAGGGCAGGGTCAGTTTCCAGCACCACTTACAGCATTCCAACGAAGCTCTGCTAGAGACAGTGGCAGCAGCAGTCAGGTTTCCCTTACACCCTTCTGCCTCAATACCTGTTCCTGGCCTGGCAGGAAATACTGGTGGGACCAAGGAGAAAGGAGGGACTGCCCACTGTTACCACTATCCCTGACTGAGCCCAGATCTGCAAACCTGAAGTGGGCAGGAGCAGCTCTGGAGCTCCTCCTCTCTGCCCCACCCTGAAGGCAGCCAGGGATAGCAGCAGCAGTGGATTGGGGAGGGAAGGGAGGTGCCATTGAACATGGAGGGGGAGGCAAAGAGGGGACTTTGACCTGGTGAGGGGACTTTCAAAAACGTTCCTGGCTGCTGCTCTGTGGCATGGTTGACTGAAAACAGGATGCCTCTGCCACTGCACCCTCCCTGGCTCTGCTTCCACCACCATATATCCTGCTGGCTAGGGGATTCACTGGAAGGAAGAACCTACCCAGCACCACCGCTCCCCCTGGCTGACAGGCACAGAGGGAAGCTGAGAGACACTCCTGCCTTACTCCAGTGGTGACTGCCAGGAGCAAGTGCAAGGGGAGCACAGTTCAGCTGGGAGAGGTGGTGGTGGCAGTGCGTAGGCTCTTCCACCCTGTGCAGGCGCTTCCCTCAACACTTGGCTGGGACTGTCCGGAGGCATTCCCTGTCCCCAGGGACAGCAGTGGCAGCAGGGTTCTCAGTGCTCCTGCTCCCTGTCCATCCAAACTTGGGTGTCCTCCAGGCAGAGTGTAGGCAATGGAAGGGGGGGAACCCCCACCCACTGCTGCCATTGTCCCTAGCAGAGTGAGGCATCCCATCCTGCCCCTTATCAGAGCCCCCAGCTGGAGGATGGAAGGAGCAGCCCTGGGGCTCCCCTACCCTCCAGTCAGCTAGGGATAGAAGCAGCAGAGGGCAGGTTCCCTCCCCCTCAACCCCTCTTGCATCTAGAAGCAATCCCACAGCAAGCCCTGCAGGAGAGGGTGAGCAGAATGGGAGGGGAGGGGACATGGCTGCTTTGAAGAGCGCAGGTGGCAGGGGAGGAGGGAGTCTCACCTGCTTCAGGGCCTCCAAAAAGTTTCCAGTAGCTGCCGCCAAAAAACAGCCTGCCCACTGCAACATTGGCGACAGTTCCTTCATCCTAACCGCTTTTTAAATTTATGGCCTTGCCCTTGGTGCTGGAGGGGTAGTGGTGTGTGTGTGTACGTGAACACACATGTGCACACGTGTGCATGCATGCATGTGCTATTTGCAACCATAACACATCCATTGGCCAGATTCAGCGGGGCACAGCGGATTAACTAGACACTCAAGTGTCCTAGGCTGCAATGCACAGGGCAGCCCCAGGGGCTGCTATTCCTGACCAGAGGGTCAGAGCTAGGGGCTGGTGCTCTGGTCACTCCCACCCCTCCCCTCCATACCTGCTCCATTAGCCATCACATATGGGTGCGTCCTCTTGGAAAAGCTCTTCACACTTCCCGTGGCACTAAAGCAGACAGGTGTCAGGGTACTGCATGAACTGCTTCACCAGCCAATTTGGCCCATCACACCATGGATGATCATTTAAAATAGCTGCCTGATACCACATAGTTGCTTATGCTGAGCCACTGCTGGACGGATGAGCTGCCTACAATGGGAAAGCAGCAGCTGCTCACCACATACCACTCCAGCATGGTCCTCCCTCTAATGTTCCCCACAGAGTCAG
>NW_005842936.1:545352-563104 GCF_000455745.1 Alligator sinensis
CATGTTCAGGCAGGGGTGTTCTTCAGCCTCATCTCAGGCCACTTCATAGATGGCTGCTTCCAGATGGCTGAGGAGCGAGCATGGGGCGATGCACTAGTGTTACCATCAAAGATATCTGTGCTGAGCTACAGACATAACAGATATGTGGTGCCCTCTCTCCCTCTTCCACATCCCAACACCAGTTCCATGGTTTTCTACTGCCACCACATTACAATCAGGATAGTCTAGGGCACCTCCCAGGATCCCTTCAAGATAAACTCCCAGCCAGATGGGGAACTTCACCTTTACTCAGCCTAGCCAGAATGGCCCAAGGCCCATGTACCCAGGATGCCAGCCACATGGTCCCATTGTGGGGAATTGGGCCAGGGTTTGGGTACAGATCAGTACCATAGGATGATTTTGGCTGACCCACAGGCGCTGCTGCCTATGGGATGAGAAGCATGATTCCAGCATAAATCATGGCTCATGCACAGTCCAAAGGCCTGGTGTGCTGGCCTCAGTGAAGAAGCAGGGAAGGTCTAACTTTTGAAATCTTACCTTCTCCTGTACAGCTAAGAAGGAGAGGTAACTTCTGCTCCCCAGAAGGCCAGGTCCCTCATGGGGGGTCTGGACACTTCGTGACCCAGAAAGTACCATTAGGCAGGTGGGCTCAACCCCTGTTCAGCACAGTGCTTGGGTCAGGGGAGGAAAGCATCTTGGCAATCTAGCCACAGGGCCTCCCCACAGCAAAGCAGGCACCTTTGCCCATTTTTGAACTGACACTTTCCCTCTCCCTGTACCAGAGCCTAGTCTCTGTGCAACAGTGGCTGGCCCTTCCCATTGGGCTCTTTATTTGGTATTCCTGAGGAACTGATGAGGAGAGCCCAAAAGGCCAGAAGGGGCCGGCTCCTCCTTCCGAGCAAGCCCAGGACCTTGGTTTCAGGGGGCCAGCAAACCAGCCACCAGGCTATAGTCACAACTCCCCTGGCTCCCTCCTGCTCTACCACTTCTTGGGCTGGCAAGGGAAACGGGCTGGGCCTCAGGCACCCTGCTAGACTTCTGGCTGGCCCCAGCCACTGCTGCCTGCAGGACCCTAACACATGTCTTGGCCTGGAGCGCATCCACAGTCCCTGGGCTGTTGGCTGACTATAAATCCCTTAAAATGCTTGTGTTAAACACTGTAGGTCTCCGAACAGTAATGTAAATCACACAGTTGTGATTATGGTCATTCTTCTTTATTTTGTTGTGACCATTGGGTTAGAAACATGCCTGCAGGTGAAAAGGAGTGAGATTTGAGGGCAATATGATTGCACACAGTGACTGCAGGGAAGTCCAGACATATCCCAGTTATCTTTGACATCACTAGAAGTCTGCATAGAGCTTAGTGTTCACTGCAAAGTCTGAACAAGTAGGTTGGTAGATTAGCTCGCTTGCTGAGTTCCAGACTACCATGAACTAGTTCATGTTATGCTAGTTTAGTTATCTCTAATATAGCTCATATCTGAAATATCAGACTACCCAAAGCTGTATTAGCCTTGATGGGTAAAATAAAAATGCTTCACCAGTCTTTCCTCTATCACATAGCATCTCATCATTGCCATTTTCCATACAAATGTAGTTTGATTTAAATTGCTGGAAATGGATCTGTCACTCTTCATATATTTGTGGTGCGATCCCTGCTGTACTGTGCAGCATCTTACAAGTGAGACTGGGCCACTGCGTGGATTCATATGCTAGAATGAATCCCTTGAGTGTACCCAGTTGCAAATAAATAAATAAATGAAATGAAAAAGCTCTGCAGTCCTGGCAAGATGTTAAAGGAAGGGGAAGGAAGAGACAGGCTTCTTTCTGAACAATTGGACACAACATTGTTGTTTTTTTCTAGTTGCTTATAAATATAATTTATTACCTGTTTAAAAATTCTTTCTTACACTTTGTACATGTCAGGCTGACAGAATAAATGCAGGCATTTACAAACAGAGGGAAGGAGAAAAAAGGGAGAGGGAATAAGAGGCACACTCAACTAGTAAACCACACCTCCACTGTACAGCAATACAAATAATGCAATGGCTAGCACTTCTCTGTTTGTTAGTAAGTTTTTAGAAAAGGAATTGCATAGAAGATACAGCGATAGGAAAATTAAAACTGAAGAAAAATATTTCTCCATTTCTGAACAGCAGAAGAAATTTAAAAAGAAAGAAGAAACCCTAAGTAACACTTCTGTAGTGGAGCTGGGACACATAAACAGTAATTGTGATACACCTTCTAAGCCTGGGTTGCGTGAGCATTTCCTCTGTTAGAAGCCTCTCCCTGCTTTAGAAAGGTATTGGAAGTGTGATCTTGACATTATAACTGTTCTGTATTAAATGGAAGGTGTGTGTATCAGTAAATTAAGTCGTACATATGTGTTCAACATATGAATTATATCCCTAGGAGAATAATTAGTCCTGATACTAATTGTGTTATGTGCCCTGCTTTGAGGCAGTTAGTAGTTGAAGCATGATATGGAATTTATTGTTGGAAGGGATGATTTACTAAGGCTGTAGAAAATGAGAGAGGGTATGTATTGTAGCTCACATTTTCTCTTTATGTATACTTCGTAGGGTGGTTGTGGGTTTTTTTTATTTGTTGTTATTCCTTTCAATATCCGAGGTTTACCATAGATTTGTAGAAATAGTCACAAGGATACTACACAAACTCCAGCATACAATTGCAGGCTTCTCTCAGCTATGACCTTTAATTCTACCACAGCATGGCAACCATAGCTTAGAATGAATCTATCCAGGCGTTTTGTCTTGCTTTGAATGATGTCCCTGTGATGTTAAATGTAGTGTCCTGCTTCTTAAAAGAAACCAAGAAGTTAACTAGATGACACAACTATAGAACATCCTTCAATGAGAAGGCCAAGTCCATAGTACAATACACACATAACAATTAACTTCTCTGTAAAGAGCAGCTGAGCTAAACCACTAATATATAATTTCACCAACATTATAGAAAATGCTAAATAACCTTTCAGCGGTAGAGGTGAGTGAAATCTCTGGGATATCTATACTTTTGTACAGGCATAGCTTAAAGAAGGACTTTCACATGAAAACTTTTTGCCCCCTACTGAGGTTATACAATAGGTAAATTAGTTTGTTTCCAGAGAGGAGTGCAAACTACCAGACAGAGTATTCAGTTCTGTGGGTTTGGTAGAAGCTCACACATTTCCTTGCTGGTTAATTATCAATATTGCTGTTTCCCCTGCTTCCACAGTTTTGCCCACCTGAGTTTACATTGATGGTACAGCCCTGAATACTGGCCATCATCTTCACAGCAGCAGCTAGGCTGTAAGGATGGAGGGAGGAATCACTTAACCTACTGCAACTCTGTCAGCAATAGCTAAAGGTCTCCAACCTCCAAGCCCCTTTTCAAGCTAGTGTTCATGTGAAAGCCCCACTTTGAAGGGAATGTCATGTGGTTCAATGTTTAAAAAGTTGCAGTGTGGCTTACCAAGTTTTACAAACTAAGGTTTGAAGGAGAGACTAGAAATAGCTGCAGAGGTGACCCTGAAGTGAATACCTTATTGTGTGTGGTCCCTTGCAGGGGAAAGGTCAATGGCTCAGTTTTCATTCATAAGCCTCCTGCACCCACAAAGAGTCTGACATGAACTAGGCTAGTCTGCGAGTGACTAGTCACTTCAGGGCCAGCTGACTGTTCAGAAAAATACCTGAAAAGACTTCCAAATTCTCAGTAAGGTAGTTTACAAAGTGCCCTGAACATAGGATCAAACAGACTCAACAGTATTATCTTATATAAAATTAACCTAAGTGCTGTAGTCACTACTTGGCTAAAACACAGAATGAATTCTAATGCCCTGAAGGGCCTGGAAAAAGAGAAAATAAACTATTTCAGGTAGCAAGACAAGAATCCCACTAGGACACTGGCCATGATGACAGGCTTACAGTGCATAAGTACATCCATTTTATGCGTGAGCAACAGAAACAGCAAGAAACCAAAGCTAATATATCTCTGCTCTGTGTGCATCCTGAACTGCTACATGGCCTATGAGTGTTTACGTCTCTGCCGGTGATATGAAAGAAGAGTCTTGGTCAATCCCTGTCACCTACAAAGGCAAATACTGTCTAAAGAGGCCTTGCTGACTTCAGACATACCAACATTTGTAATAAGCTTCAGCTCCCTTACTGTTCAGTATGATACAGCTCATGTGCATGTAAAACTAATAAAAGGACTGATCAAATACACTGACAGTCACCTTTACAAGGCAAACAACACAAAACAACTTAATGAAGTTAAGCTAAAAAACTCTGTCCAATAGTGATCTTAAATCAGAAATTAAAGATTTTCTTTGTAGTCTGTAGATATTTTTATATATATTTATATATAATATATATATTATTTATATCACCAGCAACCAACATGTAATGAGGAGATGGTGTGATGGGCAGTAATAACATATAATTCTGAGGTGGGCAACTAAAATATGAAGCAGGTAATAAAAGTGAAGAAGTGGAGGATAAGAAGCCTGCAGTCATTTTTTTAAACAAGTTGATTACCTGACGAAAGTCTTATGGCAATTCTTGAGAGTCGTGCTGTCTGCAAAACTTCATTGCCATTCTAAACAGCCACCTCAAAAAAGTATTTCCATCGAGTAGTACTTAAGATCATCTTTATTATTCTTCAACTGGCCTAGTGGTATCAGTACTAAAGTTCATGTACTTTACCACGAGATGGCAGTGTGTACAAGCAGTGAAAGGAAAGAACTGTTTCTAGCTTCACATAACCAAGTAATTTTATAAAGAAATTTCTATTTCTTGCTCTCCTTTCCCCCTCTCCCATTTTCCAATATATCCCATGTGGAACATGGAGCAGTCCAAGCAGGGTTTGGAAAGATGTCTTTGAGCTGCACCTGTTATCACAATGTTCTGGCATTGAAGACCCACTTAGGTCTTTCGAGTGCGGAGAGGAAAAATTTTCCCACTATGTCTTGCTTGATAAAAAAGAGAAAAAAGGGCACAATTAAAGTAATATAGGCAGAAGCTGAGGTGGAAACTAAAGTGAGAGACAAGCTGGCCTGGGTGAGACCCTGGAGGCTTTTGAGTCCCCAGTTATCCAAGGAGGTCTAGTTGCCCTATGACTGATTACCCACTACTAATGTTGCCCATAGATCTCTACTGTTGCTCCCCTCCCCTTTTCATGATGGCATGTATAACATTTGGGGTGGCCCAAAACCAGAAGCATGGTAGCACCATAACCTTGACAATCATGTGAACCCTAGTGCTTGACAGTAAAACAGAGGCCCATCTTCCTCAAACTGGATTATTTAAGGTCTCCTCCAATTGCTAAATACCCAGACAAATGGGTTGGAACAGAAACAACTGTAGTTCTTGCCTAGGGCACTGTCTCCTTTCCCAACAAGTGACAACCTTCTTTGGAGAGATACCCGCCCTCCGCACCCAGCAAACTTTGAGCTAAGTTTTTCATACTGATCGATGGCGAAGCAGTTGATGGATGATTCTGACCCAGTAACAGAATCTCTTACAAAAATCCTTTCCCTTTCCCTTTGTTGAAAAAGGTCTCAAGCAACTGAAAAGAGACAGCTGGTAAAGGGAACACCAGCACCAAGAGTATGCATAATGCAGCATAACTTATGAATAGCAGAAGCTTCTGCTTATGACCTATATGAGAAGGCTGCACATATTCTCCCCCATGGAAACACCCCTCTGTAGAGTTTACCAATGATTTTAGAGGTTATACAAAAAGGATGGATCCTAGCAGTGGAAGGCAAGGATCTGAGAGACAAAAAATCATCAGATCTGGAAGAGTACTAAAGCAGGGGGAGTGGGAAAGAAGTGTGGAGAAGCATAAAAGAGAGGTACCTGTTTGGATCCAAAAGCTGTTCCTCTGTTAACTCTGCTATGGCACACATTTCTGTGAGAACTGGAGGAAGAACAGAGTAAGAAAAAATGGTAACAATGTTGCTGCTGTGCAGAGAGGCCACCAAACAAGCAAGAATGAAGGTGTCAGAAAAGTGGGTAAAGAGGACAAACTGAAGCAAAAAGATTCAGAAGGCTACAGGCCAAGTGGAAGGCTAAGATCATGAGCCAAAGCCTGCTTAACTCAGTGGAAAAACTCCCATTGGCTTCAAAGGATTTTGTATCACTCATAAGACAAAGCTGCGTTTGAAAAGGACAGGCAGGCCAGGATCATATAGGCAAAGACTGCACTCACATGAACAGCTGAATCTTGAACATAGTTACTCTTTGAAAGTAAGAACCTGTGCCTTTTGATCTAATCTGAACACTCATTTGGCTGCTTGTCTGTGGCTGACTGACTGCCCTCTACACAGGGAACGTTTTGTGAACACTACTCTCTGTTTAATAAATACACTGCTGAGAACAGTCACTGAGATGAGAATAAAAAGCCTATGGAAATGTCAAAATGGGAGAAAGGTCAAGACATTTCAAGGTTTCTTTTAAAAATACATACTTGAAAAGTTCAGGAGAAAAAAAGACAAATGTGAATTGAAGATAGATAGATAGATAGATAGATAGATATTTGCATTTATCTATGGGGCTTTATATGGGGGAGAAAGCTCTTCTGCCATGAGACGCAAAAGACAGGAAAGGCTAGAAACAGCTTCTGAAGTGATATGCCCAGTATTGTATTATGGAGTCACTCTTCACACTAAGAACAAAGCAAAACAAGTCTGCAAAGAAACAACAACTGGGAAAACAAGTTTCACTTGCCAAGTTCTCCACATCAGCTGTTTGCATGCATCAAAATGGCCAAGAGGGACATGGGCTGAAAACAAGTGTGTCTGTTCAACTACATGGGAAATGAGTTCCAGCAAGAACGCCTAAGAAAACCTAGAGGAGTATTTATAGGCTGGACAAAGCATAGCAGTGTTTGACACAGTTAGTTATACTGCCCTGTCCCACTTGGTGACCATGCAGATCAGGGTACAATTTTGCCCAGAAATATAAATGGAGTGGCCTCTCTGTTCCCATTATTGTCCCTGAATATTGTACAGGTTTAAATGTAGGGACTGAGTTTCAGCAGGGCTGGGCACTCACAATTTCAAGTGATGTCAACAGGCAATGAAGATGCTCAAGACCTCTTAACTAAATTACACCCTAAAGCCTTAACTTTCTGAAGAGCCTTTTGAAAGAGCAGGTTTGCACATGTATGCTGCCTAATGTCATGCATGAATGCACAAGCCAGGCAGTAGCTAACAGTGCATATGTACTCCTGCACAAAAGCTTTTGAAAAGTAGGGGGACTGTGTTGGGAGAGTGCACTCACAGCACTGACATGGGGCAGAGCCGGCATTCAGAGTGCTCGTGGGCCACTTACTGTCCAAGCCAACAGCCTTCAGGTTTATTGCAAGAACTTATACCTTATTGTAACTGGTGCATATAGGGCTAAACCCCTGCGTGGTGTAAATCATCACTGACTTCAAAGAAGCTACACCAACTGATATCAACTTTGGATCTGACATCACGTGAACATTTCTAACTGGCTGTCAGAGGGCTCAGAAAGTGAGTACTAGAGCTGAAAAAGGGAAGGAGAAAGGCATTGGAAGAGAAGTGTTTTATGAGAACCTCAGCAGCCCAAGAACGGAGAGAACAGGTTCTGCCAGCAATTGAATGATTCATCCTGCTGCCGACAAAATTCTAAATTAAAATAATAATAGCAATAATAATAATAATCCTTGCACTAGATACTAATCAGTAATTAAGCATCATAGCAATATTTTTGCATGTATTTTTCCACCACTCCAAATTACATATCTTGCACACGCACACACAAACACACGCACACACACGCTTTAATGGGGTAGGGGTTATACTGTGATTTGGAAATGGATCCCTTTCTTCCCTGCCAACCTACAGCTATTTCCCACAAAGGACCCAAGGGATTCCCCTGGGGAAAGCAGGGAGAGGTATGTGTGTTCCTGCTTAGCATCCAGATTATCTGCTTTCCAGATGCACGCATTTAAAATTCTGGTTTTACAACTAGGTCTAGGAAACAGAACGCTGATGGGAGGATTATTTTGAGATACTTGATGCATGGATTTGTAGCCAAAGTCTGAATGTGACTGGAAATTGACTGGAAATTGATCATCTGAGATAGCCACAACTGACTGTCCACAGCTTTGTCTAGAATGGCTTTAAACAAAAATATAGAGAGCCATGGACAGTCTCTTTACCCCTGTCCAGTATTTGATGTAAACAACGTCCATAGAAACTGGGACTGTTAAGAAAGTTTATCCATATATCTGGATAGCAATAAAAAGCGTTTCCTAGGAAACTGTAAAATCCTGTACCAAGCAGCGTACAGCCAAGCTGAGAGGAACGTTAGGTTGATTTATATTTTCAAGGTACAATTTTGCATGTTTTTTTTTAAATCCTGTGATAATGTACAAGAAGAACATATGTGAGAGTCAGGGCTGCTTTTTCTTCTTTGAAATATGTCTTGTGAAACTCATTGGTGTGGGTTTTTATTTTGTTTCTTATTTGTAGGTGACAGGGCAATACCACTCCCTGTTTCCATTCCTTCCTGTTCATCCCACTCCTGCATCAGTAATTTCCTTCTGCTGCCAAAGAAACAACTGTCTCATGCCTTCCCATTTCTTCGAGGACTGATGCCAGCATGCTTAGGTTGCCATCAGGGAAATTCTGGGCTTCCCAGAGATCTAGAATCACACCAGTAGGACTCGATTTTGTGGCAAAATAATTTAGGTACCTGTAGCAGAATAAAAGGAAATGGTTTTGTAAGATGAGTTGCCCCACTCACTCATTCAAAGTATTTCCAAACCACACAAAGTTTCTAATGCCTCCAGATTGTGAATTCTGCTGGAGAGTTCAACTTGATTAGCTGATGTGTCCCTGCACTAGGTATACATGCTTTGGCCTTCTGGGCCAGGTACTAAGCTGGCCTCAGAGAAGCTATTCTGATTTAGACCATCTGAGGCGCTGGTTTCCCTGTTTATAGCTGGTATTGACTATTGCCTGTGTAGTTCAGCCAAACCCAGGTTCTCTGCAGGCCAGTCCAAGTGATGTTTGAGACATATTTATCCTGTTGAAGTCCCACTGATATCGGTGGGAATGGAACTGGACTTTTGAGAAGAACAATCCTGAGTGAGCCATTTTCCTGTGCATACCCCTGAGCCTGCCTGTGATGACATCCCTGACATCAACAGTGTACTTCTGAGTTCACAACACACTCACCTGTCCAATTTTAGTTTGTGGGCCAGCATCCTCCAGTCATGGCCCCTAGTCTGAGGGGCATCGAGGCTGCTACACAACTTTTGCCTGATTGGGAGAGGGATACTGAAAGCGCTGGGTCCCATTATGGTGGTGATGGTACTTGCTGAATCCATGAGAGGATAATCAATGCCAGTAGGCTCCTGAATTTTGGAGAGAAGAAAAAATAAAATAGTACCATTACTGAACACAGGAGCAATTGCCATAATGTGAATCCTCTAACGGGGGACAACAACAGAATGCTATTACTTGCATTAGAGTAAGGGAGCAACATCCCACGAATCAACCTGTATTATAGTGCTTTATGTCAGTCAGTTGAAGGAATAGCTATATATTTATAGTTGACTTTGTATATACAGCAGAATTTTTACTGGAAACTTCATTACTCTGATCAACTGAGAAGAAGGACAACGTTCTCTATTAGGGTAAAATTCTACTCCCAGGTCCATACAGCAGAGCTCAGCTCCCACTAGACAAGTGGAAATCTCACTGATACAAAAGGGAGGAGTCATGCACATGTGAAAAAGGATTTTCAGAGAGCAATTTTATGCAAAAGAGCATTTGGAACGAGATGACAGAAAAACAGTAAGGATCTTATGTTCCCTTCTTGTGCAAAGGAATGTGTAATTCAGGGGAAAGCACTTATCCTATAAGATGCATGAGACCAGGGAGCATTTATATCTGAAGCAACATCACATTTATGTGATGGTATAGCAGTGGTATAGGAGTACTTGTGAGAACATCTTCTGATCAGTTATGAGGGGGAGCCCTTCTCTCTGTCCTCTTTCCCATCCCAGGCACAGAACAAAAGCAGCAGAGCCAGCTTTGTGGGTTTATGGCTATTATCTTTCCAGCAGTACCTGTGCTGTCTGCTCACTTTCATGGAGGACAAACCCTGGCGAGATAGTTAATACTGCTCCAGGCATTAACTGATCTCTTATTTTTATGCTGACCTAAATCTGCCTTAAGAGATGGAACGAGCAACTTATAGTGGTTGTTTGCCATCTCCTGCTACCAGCCTACTTTTCAGACCTCACTTTCAGTTCACCAGGGGTTCAAGGTAACAGAGAGGGTTCAACAGAGAGGGGAGATCCCTGGGCAGCCACCTGAACCCTCCTGGATTGCTCTGAAATTCTGCTCCCCTCTGTGCCATCCTGCAGGCAGAAATGGTGAGCGGAGAGGAAGGGAGCCTGCATTTTAAACTTTGAGTAGTATATATCTGACATACATAACTGAATTAGCCATGAAAAACAAGTGTCTAGTTGTTCTTCTCTTTGTCTGAAAAGTCTTATCATGCTTTGGGTGAACAGCAATAATAATAGTAACTGTGGATAACCCTTGCAACTGTGGAATTTATTCAAAGACATTGGGTGTGTCTACATGAGATGTGTACTGCTGAGCTACCTAACTACTTCTGTAGTAAATGTCTGCGTCTACATGTGTGCCCCTATTAGAGCGCGTGGAACTACTATTGGAGCTACTATTATATGTTTAGATGCTGCAAAGGGGCTGGCTGGGGCATGAGGGTGCTTCAATGTGGGGGCTGCCTGCTGGCTAGCCCCATGCTGAAGCACCCTCATGCCCCAGCCAGCCCCTTTGCAGCACATTGAGCCTGGTTGGAGCAGCCCTGTGATACTGCCAGCTGGGGATGCTTTGACCAGGCCCAATATACCGGGTATGAATAAACTCTGGAGTTTTTTGCTCTTAGGCACACATTCAAATGGTGCACTCTGGAGCAAAAAACCCTGAAGCAATAAGCTCTGAAATTTATTTGTTCACATCAATTGCACATGTAGACTTGCCCATTGTGAGCATGTAAATTCTGGCTCCTGATTGCAGGGGAAGAGGCTGTCCTGTGAACTCTGACGTTCTCTGTCTGGAAGCATCTTAAGACCTCTCTTCTGCAGGCATTCTGGCTCTTCAGCTTTCTAGTCCAGTCACAACCCAGAAGAGCAGGACACAATAGTAAAAAGAGGTGAGCAATGAAATAATGAGCCTAACTTTTCCAGATATTCCAGGCATGGCTTATCTAGGTTAATGCTCTTAATAATCCAAATCAGCTCAGTTTTGCAAAGGATGTGAGGGTTCCTTCCACAGTTTTCAGAATTAGATCTTATTCTATGAAGAGGCCAATGGTCCTAGTTACTTCTGCACCAACAGGAATGGAAGGTAACTGGTGCCAGTGTGGGCCTTCAAAGTGTGTGTCATTTATCTGCAGCACAGTGAAGACTGAGGTGTTGGGAGCTGTCTTTCAGAAAAGGGAATTTGGAGTTGATAGCTTAAGATATATAAAATTTACTGAGCAGACTATGCAGGTTCGTTGAAAACCAAATCAAAATCAACCCATGTCAAAAGACTGTCTGATAATATTAACAGCCACACCTAGCAGAGATTTCAAAGCACATAACACAGAAAGCTAAGTATAGGTTATTCCCATTTTACAGATGGGGTTATTGAGACCAAGTGGCTTGCCTAAGGCCATATAAAAGGGAGTAGTACAAGTGAGAACACAGTATAAATCGTTTCATTAGCCCAGAAAAACTAATTTTGCCTGTGATCAATAACTGAAAAGAGACCATGCTCCAAAGAAAATGAAAGAGTAAGAGCTGAGCAGCTTAGCTGAGAAATGGGTGGTGTCCCCCATTTAAAAAAAAAATTACCAGAAATGTCTAAAAGCCCAAACATAAAAAAGGAACAAATAAATAAATTGGGATTATATATATATATATATATATATATATATATATTAGATGTGTAGGTGTATACAATGCCCTTAATTCACACTAAATATTATATAATATACACACACTATATATATATGTGGTGTATGTGTATGCATATCTATATGCAGACAAAAGAAAAATCATGAGTAGATGATCTAACGTCAATCTAAAGCAGCAAAAATGCAGTGAATTTAGTCATCACTGCAGCTGAATAGAAAGCCTGTGAATTACGAGGGTCATAAGAAAAGTCAACATTAAATGTAAATTTATTTGTTTTTCTATTTGTTGCTCTGCGTAACTGGTTCCTGGAAAGGCCTGTGAAACCTGGTAAGAACTGTCTCAAGAACTTTACAATGCTTATTTCAAGTTATCATCTCAAAGTTTCCAGGAAGGCTTGCTTTCATTTGCCTCACACTGTGGTAGCAAGTTGCCTAGTTTTAGGTTTTCCTAAGCACTAGTAAAGAGTGTATCGTACTATAAAGCTCTGGCTAGAATTATTATCAACATGTATTGCTCTTATGTCCTATTCTCTATGTAGTCCATTTAGTAGCATGTCTATTCCATCCATGCTTTTTTTTTCAAAATGTTACATAAAGACATTTTAAGATAGACACTCCTAAGTGGAAAAGTTCTGTCATACCAGAGTATCCTTGAAGTAGTATGTTTTAAGAAGCATGCATTATGGTCTTTCTAATGTACGTACCAGCTATAGTGTTTGGTAAAAGGCATATGTGTTTGATAACATCAATTATGTTGGAGCTAATAACCCTGTAATAGAGTCGTCATCTTGGAATATGGCAGACACTGAATACAAGTTCTTCAGGGCACTGGTGATTGATAGCATAATAGATTTGGTACTTTCTCTCATTTTCCAGGCCAAAACAAATGACTGACATGGACAAAGAACACTGAAAGTCTGACTATAGCTCTGAAGTTGGCTGTTTGCTCTTCCAAAACTCAAGATTATTGTAGGGTGCATATAGATTTTTGTGTGGGGATGCATTGGAAACTGCTTATCTTTTTTGTGTGAATTAAGGGCATTTTTACATGTTGAAGCACCACAGCGCTGAGCACTTTGAAAAGTGGTCAGCGCTGCAACACTTGCAGTTGTGTAAGTGGTGAAATTCATGTCAGTATTGGTGGTGCTGGTGTGCTTTTGAACTAAAACACCTCAGAGGTGCTTTAGTTCAAAAGCACACCACTGCCATTTTCTGCGCGCTGACATGCATTTCACCGCTTATACAATGGCACACAACGCAGTGCAGTCTGCATCAGCTTGCATGTAGAGCACATTCATTTAATCGAGCCCGCTCAGAAGTGGTGGATCTCTGGCGTGTTGCCGAAGAAAAAAGTATGTGTATAAATGCCTTAGAGTATTAGGGTTTAGGTCAAGCAAAGACAGAAGATCTCCTTCTTATTCAAATGTCCTTATCCTTCTCATACTCACATTTATTATCACTTATTACGCAGCAGCACCCAGATGACCCAGGGTAGAAGACACTGTATGGATATCTACTGTGAAAGTCCCTTTACCAAGGGGTTCCTTTTTAGAAGAAAAAGACAGGAGAAGGGTAGGTATAGTCCTCTTTGTACAGTATAGGTAGATTACAACTCCAGAGCCAACACATACACCTATCCATTGCAACCCCTAAAAATTAGGGGCTTGACTCAAAAAAGTGATTCAAACAGACAGGACTAAGCACCTAAACAAGCTTTGGTGGAATCCAGGCATCTACAGCTGCGCACAAGTATAATTTAAAATACTTAGAAAAGGGAGGGGGAGTTTCCACTGAGTGGTTTGCATCAGCTATTATGAGGTTACTTTCTGCATTCTTCTATGTGAAAGAAGTTAGTTAAATCACTGTAACTTTAAGACTGAATGAAACAGGGATGAAGCTAAAATGGGTTTTACTGCATCTGTATCACTATAGAAGCATGCAGATGTAACAGTTATATCACAGCAGCTTATATTGGCATCAATGTTATAACTGCCTGCACCCTAAGTCACAAAAAACAGTGCAGCTCAACCATGGCTGCAACACCTCTGAGGTGACTAAATACATTTGGTGTAATCTTGGGGGCTTGAAAAGACCAAGGAGGGGTGTAGGCTTCAGCTTTAAGGCATCTTCAGAAGTGATTCAGTATAAACATTTAGGTGCCTAGGACCCCACATAAGCTCTGTTGAGATTCACATCACATCAGTTCACATCACTGAAAGTCTGCCTATATATCCCTGATCTCCTAAATACTCAGAGGGGACACTTAACTCATACCAACAGCACCGCTTCCAGGACCTCCCATCTTTTGCCTAAAGCCTAGTGGTTAGAATAGGAAGTTTAATTATTTTCAGGCCTAGGACTCAGCTCTTCCACTTCCTGGATAGCTGGCAATTATGGAAAAGTTGGTGTTACCACCCACAGTCATTAAGTGTTGTCTCTCTGGGTCTTTAGTTGAGGGTAGTGCCTAAAGATAGGCCTGAGTCAGATGCCTAGGCTCTGGAAAGGGGCAAGACACAGCTGGCAGCATTCTGCTCAGAACTTAGGTTGTTCGGACCATCCTTTGATGGCGCTTGCCTCCGTTAACTCTGCAGGGGACTTAGACACTCATCTAATCTTACCTATTTGGATCACTTTCCTGAGGCAAAGTACCTATATTATAGGTGCTCCAATGTCAAAGCAGAGGAGCAAGAAGTTTAGCTCAATTTGTATCTAGGTCCCTCCAAAGAGCAATTCAGAGAATTCAGAAGTGCCTAAAGCTCACCAATAGAAAACACTAAACTTTGGTACCTCTGAATTTATTAGGCACCTAAGTCAAACCAACAGTCACCCAGAGTGACTCTGCTGAGCAACTGAAAATCTACATCAGCACCTATGTACCCTCAATTGGCTTGCAGTGATTCTGAGGTTCAGGGAACCTACATTTTATGTGACTAAGACCCAGATTCAAATCCATCTGTAGGCACCTAAAGAGCACTTAGGCAAAATTTAGGCACCTAAGTCAAAAGAAGCAATTCAAATCACTTGTGCTCAGTGACCAGAAAATAATTAGTGTCAACATGGCCTGAAAACATTCCAAGGTGCTGGGCTCCTAAACTATATATGCCTAAGGGCCAGATTCGAATCAACCAGGTTGAGATCTGAACAAGTTTTAGGCAGAACTTAGGCTCCTATGTGACAGGAAATGCTTGCGCTCTTGGGCATTTGCTATCTGTCTTCATAGTGGGCTTTCTTGTGGGCACTTAGCATTGCTCTAAAGGCAGCTACAGTACATTTGCAGGGAGGGGTTTAGTACTTGCAAAGAAAGTGTGGTGTGCTTTGCTACAACACCTTCTCACATGGTGGAAGCCATAATTGGCATTATCATGCCATAATTGAATTACCAAAGCCCACAGGGGAATTTTATTGACCAGGCCAACAATTAAATTTAGTTTTCCCTTTTCCCTCAGGCTAGTGCCTTAATCATACAATATCATTTTTCCTCCCATACCTAGAGGCATGCAAACTCTCTCAATCCAGGGTCTTTCTCAATTTAGTTGGAGTAAGGCAGATTATCCTGTTCTTAAAAGGTGTCCTTGCCATTATACTAGTGCAGTAAAAAGAGAGAGAGAGAGACGATTAACTAATGAATGTGCTAACACAGTTCTGCATGTCAGCTTTCAACATCTAATGCTCTTCCTGCCCCTTATATGGTGGATGTGAAAATGTCACCATGTACCAACCTCAATGAACAACTCTCGTGATCCGTAACTTTGATAATGATAGTATTCTTTTCTTACTGCCTTCATCCCCAATGGATGGGATGACACCACAAGACAATGGTATTATTTCTGTTCTTTCTAAATCTATTACCAGGTTCTATTACATGAAGTTGATTATAGTGTGTACTTGAGTTTCATTAAAGCTACTACCAGTGCTACGTTAAATTAGAGATTACCTCAATGCAGCACTTATTACAATAATTGTTTATGATAGTTCCTTTACCATCTGTCTTTAATGTTGTGTTGTCCCCAGCTGAATATATAACTATATCCGATAACCAACCAGATGTTATGGGTAATGGCATACATTGTTAGGACTCTGCAGAACAAGTAACTTTTGATTGTCATCTCACAGTCTCTTCCAAAAGTCACCCAGAAACTCCCTCTTCTTATGATTTCATGGTTGAAAGTATGACTGCTCTTTCATATCTGCCAAAATGATGTATAATTGAGTGGCTTGCTCTTAACAATGTAATAATGATGCCTCCTCTATTGTAGCAGTGCCTGGCTAGTCTTGTCCCTGGGGCCAATTCTTTTACAGGGATTTACAGCTGGAATATAGAAAAGGAACTGCAAAATAATTGAGGAAGATGGTAGGGATTTTTAAAGTTAAAAAATAACCAAATTCAATTATTTCTAAAAGGTGTCAGCTTGTCCATTGTGGGAACCTAAGCCCTCTATCCAGCAGCTCTGATACAATCACCTTGCTCACATGATATATTCCTTAGCAGTAGAAGGAAGTAACTTTGGAAGTAGATGATAGTTTTTTCTCTGGGCCTTTCAGTCCTTGCCAGCTGGGATGGAATTAGTGCCTTTGCTATTATCCTTTTTTGTGATATTCCTCCACCTGATATAATGACATATAGAGTGCCAATGCCCATATAATCCAGGCACTGCTCGTTAGAAATCGGGCACAAAGGCCTCCAACATTTTCACACAGTTCAGTAGCCCCTTGCTGACTTTTTTGGTCACTACAACCTATTGTGAACAGGACTTGGTAGTGGAGTCTCTTTACTATCTCTCAGAGCTACCCAGTTTACACTGATTTATTTATTTGTCTAAGTTGTCAGCTGCTTATGAAGAAACCTTGCTGACATTTCTCCCATTCATCCAATCTGGAAGGTTCATGCTGCAGCAGAACCATGAAAGAAATCAATTTCATTATCCTGGGGTAACTGACAGAAAGTCTTTAAGTTGCATCAACACTATTTGAAGGATCATGTCTCCACAAAGGGTGGATTTTAGCCTCCTTTTCATTTGTTTCTAAGTCTGATCCACCTTCCTTTTCATCAGCTGATGTACGTGCAGCCCAAGCAGAAGGCAGTCATCAAAGGGATAGCCCCCCTCCTCCAAAATTCTGCTCCTTCTGTTGTTGTTGGAGCTTTGCAAGTTATTGAACTTTGCAGACCTGCTGGGCCTGGAAAGTGAAAACGCCATCTAGAGCCAGCAGGGGTGGAGCTGTGTGGCTCAGAGATATGGCTTGCAGAACGGAAAGCGCTGGCGGTTGCTATGGCATCGTGACACTAGGATCATTCCTTATTAATGTCAGTAGGGCCTTTGACTGAAGTTGTTTGCAAGTTGAAAGCCTTGTGAAACTCTGGGAGGAAATGGTGACCGCACTGCAGTGGGCTGTGGGAAAGAGAGAAAAGGGCTGTGTGGGCCAAGGTTGCTGCTTGATGGATGAAGACTCTCCTTGAATATGAGGCAGGAAAACAAGACAGAACAATTTACTTTTCATGTGTCATTTGCATGCTGCATGGGAGACAAACAGTTTAAGTACCTTTCCAAAAAATCAGATTTGTTTTGTTTGTTACAACGGGTGCCCTCACCCCTACCCTGTGACTGAACCTCATCTGCCAGACTAATGTCTACTTCTATATAAGAATACCTTGCAACTTTATTCACATCAGTACTTCACAGCCACTCTCTGACCTAATGCCTGGAAAAGTCTTTGAAAAGATTATTAGGAATCATATTTGTGTGAGCCCAGTGGGAAAAATAATGCAGCAGGACAACCAGCAT
>NW_005842937.1:0-28694 GCF_000455745.1 Alligator sinensis
AATGCAGTGGCTATGGAGGCTTTCTTTTAAAAAATGCCCCTGGCCCTCAGGCAGCTGTGACCGGAGCCTCCAGCTCCCCTGGCTACTGCAGGGGGGGCAGAGCAGGGGAGGATGAGGCCTGGAGCAGGCAAAGGAGCAAATCTGCTCCCAAATGGCTGCATATGTAGATGCCTGTCCAGGGCTGGTTTACTGTTCAGTAAATTCATATAGCATTAATTGCACATGTAAATGCACTCACTGACACTCGGGTGTCTTTTCATTTGTCTTTCAGACATCAGAGATGTTTTTGACAGAAATGATCCATCATTTATACTTGAATCTTTTGATATTGTTCTCTCTTGGTACAATTCCAGATCATTTATGTATTCATTCATTTTTGTGTGAATTGAGTCCTGGTAAATGGTACTATGTTGATAACTAGAGACTGAAGGTGTACTGAGCAGGTACAGAATGACAGTGCTTGGCTTCTCCAAATAATCCTGTCAATATACCCCATGTCTGACTGAGAGTTCATCTGTAAGGACAAGTAAATATTTTAGTGACAAGTTTCTATGTCCAGTCACTTGTTGGCTTCTCTTCCAAGACCACTTAGAAGAATTTGCTAATCAATGCTTGGTTTTAGGATTGGTTTGGCTAGAATTAACTTATTCTTGATGAGCTGTTTGCCTGCTAAGAGCCTTGTCCCAACTTCCCACTGCTATGCTAATGTGTTTAGAACTTAATTCTTTAAGCAATGCCATTAATGTGGACTTTAGAGGGTAGCAAAATTCCTCCAGAGAGGAAGGCTTTCCGAAATGAAAAGCAATAGTTGCAAATAGACAGGCAAGGTTCTTTGGGTAAATGTGATATCTTTTATTAGACCAACTAAATAGTTGGAAATTTTTTTCCAACTATTTAGTTGGTCTAATAAAAGATATCACATTTACCCAAGAACCTTGTATGCCTCTGTCTTTAGACCAACGTGGCTGCAGCGAACAGCCCCAATAGCTAAAGATATTCACCTATGTTCTTTCTAGAATTAGGCACAAACCAAAGCCATCACTTAATACTTTAGGAAATCCAGGTCCTAACTTTGTATCTGACTTGCAACAGGTGCTAGAGGTAGTGAATACTAATTTATGTCATGTAACAAGAGTAATTAAAGTACAGTCACTTTACAATATGCTTGAATGACTTGGCCTGATTACATTTCATTTCTAAGATGCCAAATTAACTCCTCACATCTAAAAATGACTCAAAACTTTGGGATAATTCAGATGTAGATGGAAATTTTAGCATTGTTTGTTTCCTTTCCATGTTATTATACTCAGTGACACACAAAATAATTAAATCTATATTTGATCAAATTCGTCCTTTGCTGTGGTTTTAAACACTCATGGATCTATTATTCCCCCAAATGTTTGATTTAACAGCAAATAAAAAATAATTGGCGAGCAAAATCTGTTTTCCCTCAGGTTGGAAAACAGAACATTTTTGTAGCCTTGACAATAGCTGTAGTGAATGAATAGTTAAAATAAGAAAAAAAATCAAATTTAAACAAGGTGAAAAAAGGAAACTTTTTTTGAATGCAGAATTGGCCTAGAAATCAATGTCCTGTACAATTATTTCAAGTAACAGCATAGATTTCCATAACCAGAATTTATTAAGGAAATCAAGCTTATCTTTGTTTCTCAGTGTATCAGCATCATCAGTGTTAACAAAAAGCTTCCAAAATGTCCCTTAATCAATTTTTATGTGATTGCCATAGGTCTCATCTCCTAGCAACTGGAAAGAGAAACAGATTTTGAAAAATTAGAAAGATGACTGGCTTGACAACCAAAAACATCAGCAGAGGAACCCACATGGAGGGGTAACTAATTATTTTGGTTCATTTTAAAATTGACTGGGTTTCAGAAACAAAACAAATTCTGCCATTGTTTTGGTACTTTAAGCAAAGATGTAATAATTTTGCTGAATTCCATTTTGGGTTGACCTCAAACCATTTTTTTTTTCAGTTCAAGCACCAAACTGAAAATTCAATTAATTGCGTAGTTTTAATTAGGATTGCAAGATCCAGCTTTTAAAAGAGAAGTTTGGACTATTTTCACAGCTCGGTGTTCTCATTTTTGTTGTCAGTTGCTTGCAGGCATCTGTGTGACCCTTTCTGCTGCAGTTAGTTATTTAAGCTTCAATGAACCTTTTTCAGTTATTAGCGATACACAGTATCCAAGCTCTCTTTCCTGGGGCCACATTTTTAAACAGAGAGGGGGGTGAAGTAGCTCTCATGCGATTCTTAGATATAAAGGAAAAATTTTGTATTCACAATTATCTAGTTAGAGTGTATACATCGTTGCTCTGTTGTACAATTACCTACCAGGGTGTGCATATTTGGGAGGACAATTTTGTCTCTGATGTCTGAATAATTTACTACTTAAACTTCTGAACTAATCTGGCTCACCACTGGATTGACAAGATGTTGCTTTAATGTTTTATCAGTTGTATTGTCTTATTCCAGGCACTTGGACAATTTGGTGGTAATAAGTGTCCATAGTCAATCTTTTCTACATAACTGAGACTTTAAGAAGTTCCGTGCATTTAGGCCCCATTATTTCAGGCTACTTCTTTTCACTGGCTATATCTCCATTCTTTGAAACAATATACCCTTTGGTCCTGGAAGTGCTGTGTTCCTGAACCTCTGAAAAAGAAAACTGCACCTTCCTTCTCTAGATTCTTTTAAAGTTTACTTTTATTTTTTCTCCAAATGGTGTTAGCACTGTTCAGAATATAGCTGAGGTGTTTTAACCAGGAATATTACAGAACACAAACTACAGGATCTACAATGGCAAGAGAAGTTCTTTATTTCAGGACACCGTGCATCCTTTTTATATGCAGCCTCCTTTCTTAAAAATGTTTTGCTTAAATAATTTAGAGCTGGTAACAGAAAAGTGCCTGAGTAAAAACACGAAGTATCAGAAAAGCACTTCAGGGGGTTCTCGCTTTGATAGTTATGTGACATCTTGTCTTAGTTCATCCCACATGGAGATGTTTGATATTACTGACATGTAAATAAAATTTATTGTTGATGTTACTGTTTTAGCACTGCCTTAATAGGAGGTTGAATACTCAGCAGTGCCCCCCTATCCACTCCCTCCCCTCCCACCCCCTGAACAAGCTCTTTGTAATGACATGTGCTCTTGTCTTGTACCTCTTGTATTATGTTTCCTATTAGAGTGAGATGTAAGCTTTGAAAGTGGGTTAGGAATAACAAGAGCTATATAGCAATATTATACCAGGTCCCTTGCCATAAACTATTATCTAACGCTTCTGCTTTGGTATTAGCAACCTTAAAAAAAAAAAAATCTAACAATATTAATAAAAGGATTTCAATGTAATGACTTGCTACTGCATACAAAAATATAAACAGAATTTTGTCTTTCAATTTTAATGGGGCACATCTGATTTTAGGTACAATAAACAATTCTTTACAGGTTTTTAGGACTTTATTACTCACTCTGCTTGTGCTTTGAGAAATTACTTATCCACATGTTTAAAAAAAAAAAAAGATCAAAATTGTACCTTTCCCTTTTACAAAGTACTTGGCTCCTTCCTTTTATATCCCTAGCTGTCACAGATGTTAAAATACTGATATCTGTGTGGCCTGCCATGCATTACTTCACATTAGGTGGTCACAATGCAAGACAGGCTCAATTTCTTTATATATTGAATGGACAAGAAACAGCACATCAGAAGATACCATTCTGTGATTACAACTTAAATGGGAGAAAAAAATTGGCACAGTGCTTTTTCTACCATACTAAAGAGATACCATTTTTTCTGTAATATGCACTTTTGAATTATTACTTACTTATTAACTGGGGCAAAGAATTGAACAAACAAGAAATCAAGTTACATAACAACATGAAAACTGCCATTTACTGGGCCTGATCATCAAGGATCCTAGTTTTCTTTGATAAAAACAAAACAAACACACACACACACACACACACACACACACACACACACTCTCTGATACCCCCCCCACAAATCCATGATTAAAACGAGACGCCCCCCCACAGCCTCCCCAGCCCTGCCACTCACCCCCCCCCCCCCCCCCCCCCCCCCCTGCCACTCACTCCCCACTGCTACAGCCCCCAGGAGTTGCTTATGCCCCTCACTCCTCCCCACAACCTCCCCCCCCCAGCCCTGCTGGTGCCCCTCACCCACAGCTCCTTCTCCCCCAGCCCTGCTGGAGGGGACCCCCAGCTGCCAGGGCTACAGGGCCAGGGATGCAGTAGGCAGTGGCTGCAGCAGCAGAGTTGAGCCCAGCTCCCCCAGTCTGCTGCCTGCCTGCTGCGGGCTCAGGCTGGGGGAGCTGGCTTCACTGCCACTGTGCACACTCCTGGGGAGGCAGGGGAGGAGATGGGGCAGGCTGCCCACTGCAGGCTTGGGCTCCCACCCTGCTGCCCTCCCCCAGAGCCTCTGCAGGCCAGCGGGTGCAACTTGGCACTGCAGAGTGGAGTGGGGCTATAAAGTGAAGCTGCTTGCTGCTGTGAGCTCGACGCTGTCCTGGCAATGCATCTCCTGCGTGCGCAGCACCAGTGGGGGTGGTAGGACAGAGTTGCACACAGGGGATGTGTTGCCAGGCCAGCGCACATCTTACAGAGGCAAACAGCTTTCCTGCGTGGCTCCACTTTGCCTTGCAGCACTGGGTCACACATGCTGGGCTGTGGAGGCCCCAGGTAAGAGCAGCAGAGTAGGAGCCTGAGCCTGCAGTGGGCACCCCACCCTGCGCCTGCCCCTGCCCACAGATCTGGGGGGCATAGATCCCCCCTGCTCCCCAGGAGTGCATGCAGTGGCAGGGAGCCAGCCCTACCCCAACCCCCACTCTCCCCATGAGCCTCCTGGGGCTCTTCCCGCTCCCTGGAATGCATGGCCCCAAGCCCTGTGCACTCCCCAGCTGGACAGCATTCCCAGCCCTGCCCTGCCCATCTCCCTCCTTCCCTCCCTAATGGGGCCTCAATTCCCCTCCCCTCCCTGCCACTTACCTGTGGAAGCTGCTCTCCTGGAAGCCATGTGCATTAGGACTGTGCAAAACAGCACCATTCTGTCTTGACATGTTGATGGGACAGTGTTTCATTTCAAGTTTCATTACATTTCAAAACCACTGTTCCATTTCATTTAATTGAAACTGTTTTGCTGTTCTGACCTTTTGCCCGTAGGCTATAATAGGGAAGCATTAAACTGCCTATGACTTTTGTCATTTCTTGCCTGATTTGGATGAAACTTGTAGGGATGGTAGCCCCTTCTGAGGCCAAGAAGCCTGCCAAAGTTCAAGGAGATAGGTGCAGGGGTTTCTGGGAAACTGCACCTCAAGCTGCTGACAAGCAAAAAACTCGTGACATGGCTGACACTGTGTGTGTGTTAAGGCACAGTGGGGTGAAAACTGCAGGCACTCTGGTCCAAGATTTGGGACGCCCAAGTTCAAATATCTGCACTGCCTGATTCAGAGCAAAAGGATCCCAAATACCTCTAACTCAGGGTACACATGTTCCATAACACCTGAGGGAGAGGTGATCTTAATTTTGTGGTTTACACTAAGTGCCTAAAGTTAAGTTGGGAGGGAATAAGATAGATATCCCAGTGCCTTTACCAGCCTAGGAGCTGCCCAGCTCCAGGCCCTACATGGCATGTCTCAGGGGCATGTGTGGGGCTGAATCTGGGCTTGGATGCCCACAATGCCCTGCCCGCAGCAGCATGCAGTGGATCTGGAGGCTGGGCTGGGCGGGGAGGAGGGTGGTCCCAGCTTACTGGTGTCACTGGTGTCTTGGATGTTACCCCTATCCTATTCTGCCCCAGGCTTTCTTCTCCTCTCCCTGCCCTGTTGACAGCAGCCCAGGACCAGAGCCAGAACAGATTTGTGGGGGCACATAGCAGGGGCTTCCCCCTCCTCAACTTGCCACTGTGACAGCTGTAGATAGGAGGCAGGGCTTTGTGGGAGCCTAGGAGCAATCAAGCACCAGCCATGGCTAGCCTCAGATGAAAAACCAAGCACCTGGACCTCACTTCCTATAGCCCAGGCTAGTGCACATATGCACACCAGCTTTAGACTCATAAATAGATATTTTGATACAGTTCTATTTTCACCAAATTGTTTTCTTACCATGAAACAAGTCTTGCCCTCTGGTTAGCTGTAAAGAGTAATTTCACTGAAGTCTATACAACTATTCATGGTGAGGTACTTTCTAAAGTACCTTGCAGAATTGGACTAAACTAGGATAACATGTGAGGGAAACAATAATAAAGGTGTAATTGTACCAGAAGGGTGCAGAAATCTGATTCTACTAGTACTTCAAGGCAGTGGGTAACACAAGGGCACATTCCATTCTGAGGATGGTGTCCAGGAACATGTCAGGGAGGAAATGTGCCTCAGGGGGATCTGTTTACTGCTGATTCACTCATCCTTGCATTGCCACATTCATTCTGACTGGTACATTGAGGGTACATAGAGCCAAGTCACCACTCCTTTTCTGCTTACATGTTCTAGGAAAGAAATGGGTGAACAACATTCATTCAGCATTGCATGACCAGATCAAGAGTAATTACTCTTTTTTATGCCTCTATGCAGAGTCAAAAAACACCAATCATTTTCTTTCATGACTTCTCAGCTATATAGTCCTTACCTCCTTTGTACTTGCCTCCATTATAAGCAACACCCCAGATATGTTAAGTAATACACATTTTCTCTTTTAAAATGCTGGGAAAATAGACAGGACAAAATGAATGGTTCCATGGAAGAAATCAGTGAAAGCTTCAACCTATGAGAGCCCTTGGGAGCAGGAGGGATAGCTGCCTGAGAATCAACTATCATGATAGCATTGCAGGAGGTAACCTATATGGAGCTTGACTTTGCAGGCCTACAACCTTGGACCAATTGGGTATTTTGTGGGTTCAGGAGCATCTCATTGTTTTTCTCCCTCCTTTTCACAGGGCAGGGAATTACCCTAATTATATAGGAAGTTACTTTAGCTGAAGACTGTGACTTACTGCTCACCAACAGTGAAGAATTGGTGGGGGATATAAAAGTGGATGGCAGCAGTGACCATGAGATGATTGAGTTCAGGATCCTGAAAAAAGGAAGAAAGGAGAGCAGCAAAGTATGAAACTTGGACTTCAGAAAAACAGACTTTGACTCCCTCAGGGATGGGCAGGATCCCCAGGAAGGCCAGTCTGAGGGGGAAATGAGTCCAGGAGAGCTGGCTGTATTTTAAAGAAACCTTATTGAGGGTGCAGGGACAAACCATTCCAATGTGCAGGAAGAATAGCAAATGTAGTAAGTGACCAGCTTGGCTTAGCAGAAAATTATTTGGTGAACTTAAGCTTACAAGAAGTAGAAGCTTACAAGAAGTGGAAGCTTGGACAAAACTTGGGAGGAGCATAAGAATATTGCTTGGGCATGCAGGGATGAAGTCAGGAAGTCTAAAGTGCAATTGGTGTTGCAGCTAGCAAGTAATGTGAAGGATAGAAAGAAGGGTGTCTACAAATATGTTAGCAACAAGAGGAAGGTCAGGGAAAGTATGGGTTCCTTACTGAATGGGGGAGGCGACCTAGTGGCAGATGAAGAGGAAAAGGCTGAAGTACTCAATGCCATTTTTACTTCAGTCTTCACAGGTAAGGTCAGCCAGACTACTGTACCAGACAGCACAGTTTGGAGAGGTGAGCAGCCCTCAGTAGTGAAAGAACAGGTTAGGGACTATTTAGAAAAGCTGGCCATGTACAAGTCCATGGGGCTGGATGCAATGCATTTGAGGGTGCTGAGGGAGTTGGCTGTTGTGATTGCAGAGCCACTGGCCATTATCTTTGAAAACTCATTGTGATTGGGGGAGGTCCCTGATGATTGGAAAAGGGCAAATATAGTGAGCATCTTTAAAGAAAGGGAAAAAGGAGAATCCAGAGAAATATAGACCAGTCAGTCTCACCTCAGTCTCTGGAAAAATCATGGAGCAGGTCCTCAAAGAATTCATTGCTAAGCACTTGGAAGAGAAGAAGGTGATTAGGAACAGTCAGCATGGACTCACCAAGGGCAAGTCATGCCTGACTAACCTAATTTCTTTCTATGATGAGATAAGTGGCTCTGTGGATGCAGGGAAAGCAGTGGATGTAATATACCTTGACTTTACCAAGGCTTTTGATACCATCTCCCACAGCATTTTTGCAAGCAAGCTGAGGAAGTATGGGTTGGATGACTGGATTGTAAGGTGGATTGATAGGGACCCTGCATGTGGGTACCAGACAGTTCGGCTTAGGAAATAAAAGCAGGGATCCCAGGCACAGTGCAGTTTCTACCTGGTCTGAAGCAAGACAGAAGATCATACCTCCCAAAATTTACTTTGTCTTGCCATTATTCTTCTTACTATCAAAAGGTGTGGCAGGAGAGTACAGAAGAGATCCAGACAGAGCAGGACTGGCTGTAAGTTTTGAAAGGTTGCTGGGAATTTCTATACCCCTCCCCCTACCACACACGCACACTGTAGAAAGAATGTGGACAAGTTGGAGAGCCCAGTGGAGGACAACAAAAGTGGTTTGGGGGCTGAGGCACATGACTTATGAGGAAAGGCTGAGGGGACTGGGTTTATTTAGTCTGCAGAAGAGAAGACTGAGGGGGATTTGATAGCAACTTTTAACTACCTGAAAGGGGGCTCTCAAGAGGATGGAGCTAGACTGTTCTCAGATGACAGAACAAGGAGGAATGGTGTCAAGTTGCAGCAAAGGAGGTTTAAGTTGGATATTAGGAAAAAAATTTCTCACTAGGAGGATGATGAGGCACTGGAACAAGTTACCTAGAGAGGTGGTGGAATCTCCATCCTTCTAGGTTTTTAAGGCCCAGTTTGACAAAACCCTGGTTGAATGGTTCTGCTTTGAGCAGGGAGTTGGACTAGATGACCTCCTGAGTTCCCTTCCAACCCTTATTTTCTATGATTCTAAGGCTAAAGCAACTCTTTAATGCAGTTATCCATGGACCCCTGGGCATCCACAGCCTACGTCTAAGGGATCCACAAAAGATTACTATGTTCAATCAAAAGTATGTAAATACCCACATTCAAAGGGGTCTGCACCTCCATTCCAATTGTTTTAGGTCCACAAATGAAAAAAGTTTGAAAACCACTGCTTTAGTGCATACCTGGAGATGACCAACATAGCTCCCCATAGCTATTCTATTTCTAAAAGCTTGTATGGCTACTGCTTAAGGAAGTCTTTATCCTTCTTACTTCACAAAACTTTTCTGCTCTTTAGAGCCCCTTGATAGCATTCCATGAGCTTCTGTTATACAGTTTATGGCAAAGGCCACTGATTACTAGATTAATAATCTTGCATAACTTTTATCCCTTCAGAATCCTAAAGTGTCTTAAATTATGAACAAGAATCAATTCCTCCATCTCCAAAATACAACTCTCTTGGAAACAGAACATTCCAGACATTATTAAAACAACATTACACGGTAGTTCAGGACAGAAAGTAAAGTTATATCATAACTGACCATACTATGAGAAGTCACTGTGCATCCTGTACTACTTTTGTCCCCTAGATGTTGGGGCGTAACATACATGTATTTGGACACAAGCACTTTCAGTGCTCCAGACTCTAGGCTTTTATGGCATTGGAGGGTTGCCATGAACAGACAGCCTGATGAAAAACATAAGGAGGATTTATTAGGATATTGCAAGTAAATGGTGCAGTTAATATAGGCATAATGCTTTATGGCAGGGGTCAGCAACCCCTGGCACGTGTGCCAGAGCATGGCACATGAAGCCATTTTGCTTGGCATGCCACAGCCAGATCAGGCTCTGGGCAGGCTCCTGCCTCCTTCCCCAGAGCCTGGGCTGCTCACAGCCTGCAATTTGCAACCCAGGCTCTGGGCAGGGCCCTGCTACCCGCCACAGGGAGCAGGCCTGACTCCATGGTGGGTGGAAGGGTCCTGCCCAGAGCACAGGCTGCTCACAGCAGGCAGACACAAGGTTACAGGCAGCTGCACCAAGGTCTGGAGCCCTGACCCAGCTCATTGCTGGGGCAGCTGCATGCACACCTCAGGGAGCACGGTGGGGAAGGAGCAGGGGCTGCGCTGCTGCAACAAAGATCAGGTCCCTTGAGGCTCCTCTGCCATCTGCCTTTGGCATGCCAACATTTTTCATGTTGAGGTTGTGGGTTTTTTTGGCACTCAGCCCAAAAACATTCTTGATCCCTGCTCTATGACATAATCTACATAGAGTTATACTAGAACAATATCTGTACCAGTTAGGGAGTCTGCCCTTTTTGTTTTGTTTTGTTTTAGCAAAAACATGTATACTGGTCCAATATTTAGTGTGTATACAATTGTGCTAATTAAAGGTTCTTTGCATTAATATAGTTTGTCCTCTTCATGGACAGGAATAGCTATAGTGATATCATATAAGTGAGTTGGACTATAATTGTATAGTTAAAGTATAACACATGACTGGAGAAATAAATGTGTGGATGGTTAGGTAGCTTAGAGACCAAAGGAGTTCATCCACTGATTCCTTCAGCAAAGACAATTGATGATCAAAGGAGCTGGACAGGACTGCATTTGGGAAGGAAAAAGAACTGACTACTTCACAGAGAGGAGACTGTCTATTGGGCATGAAGGCAACAGACAGTGCTCCATCCTGAGTTTCAGTCCCCAGTCTATTGAGGTCAAGAACTTTCATGCCATCCTGGAATGAAAAGAAGAGCAGTAGATCCTCATTGTGTGGGAAGAAGAGATGTATATCCTAAAGCTGGGAGATTTACTGCCACTGCTGCCAAACTCTGTTCTGTGCTGATGGGGACAAAAACATCCATTTACTGACCCGACACCTCAGGTGTGAGATACCTGCATAGAACCTCAACTGGGACATTACAGATAGGCTGCTCACACTTACCATCTGACCATTACCCTATGCTATTCATCCATATTAACATGAATGCCCTAATATGACCCCAAGTACATCAGAAACAAGGCTTTGGGAGTGAAAGAGAAGGCATCAAGGGCACATTCTTATCAGTCCTTTTGGTTGAAAAGACAAAGACCAAAAAAGGATAGATGAACACTTGGAGGTAAATGTACGGCTGCAGAGATGGTGTCAACAGGAGGGCTTGGATGGAGTTACAGATACTCTGGAGAGTAGGTCTAAGGTCCTGAAGGACTTGAAGACTGGAGAAATGGTCCTCAATCAATCAGATGAAATTCAACAAGGATGAGTGCAAAGTCCTTCACTTGGGACAGAAAATTGCATGTACAAATAGAGACTGGGGAACGAGTGGCTAGGCTGCAATACTGCTGAGAAAGACTTGGGAGTTACAGTAGACCATAAGATGAATATGAACCAATGCTGTACTCTTGTTGCAACAAAAGCCAACAGCATCCTGGATTGTATTAACAGGAGTGTCATTTGCAAATCAGGTGAAATGACTCTTCTGTTTCATTCAGCACTGGTAAGGCCTCACCTGGAGTACTGTGTCCAGTTTGGGCCCCACACTTCAAGGATATGGACAGGTTAGAAACAGTCCATCACAGAGCAACAAAAATTATTAGAGGCCAGGAAAGCAAGGCATAAAGAGAAAAAAGCTGAAAGGCTGGTTTGATAAGAGTCTTTAATTACCTAAAAGACAATTCTGAAGGGGATGGAGATGGGCTTTTCCCTGAGCAATGGACTCAAACTGCTGCAGTGAAAGTTTAGACTCAAGATTAGGAGGAGCTTGCTGACTATGAGAGTGCTCAGGCATTGGTACAGGCTACCTGAAGAAGTTGTGGATTCTCCATCCTGGGAAACTTTCAAAAGCTGGTTAGACAGACACTTGGCTGGAATGGTCTAGTGAGGGATAATCCTGTGTTGAGCTGGGGGATAGACTAGATGACCTTGTGAGATCCCTTCCAGCCCTACTTTCCTATGATCTTATAAGAGGGGAGAGGGAAACCTGTTAAAGTCTGCATGAGGATACAAGGGGAAATGAATAAGGTATACATCATAGTAGAGGTCCACAATAGGCCCCCTCAAATTTGGAGGTAAAAGAAAAAAAAAAAAAAAAAAAAGGCCGAGGAAACTTTTCTAAATAATGAACAGAAGTATACAATGGACAAGACCATATGTTAATGAGGGACTCAAACTATCCAAATATTAGTTGGAGAAACAAAAGGTCTAATGAGTTTCTGGAATATGTTGGGGACACATTTGTGCAGTACTATAAATGCGGGGAGGGGAAGGAGGGGAACAAGTCCCAGTTGCTGACTTAGAAGGCATCAGAATGGTGTCTCTCCCAGGAGCTTTTGCCATGACAGGAACAACCCCACATTGCCCAGCTACAGTAGCTGGGCAGGCACAGTGGCATAGGTTGTTGGGAGGTGGAGGAATGAATGGAATGACACCCCGCTTTGGAAGTCTTTGCTACGGTGGGTACATCCCTATGCCCAACAATGTATTGGGAGAGGGCCTAGCAAATGGGGCACCAGGGGAGGTCCCTGGGGATCTTACGCTGCAGAAAAGTTGTGAACCTGTCCCTGAGCTGCAGCAACCTAAGCCCACATTGTTATAGCAGCAGCTGCGGTAGTAGCATCTGCCACCTGAGTCTAAAGATTCAGAGCAGGTAAGATGCTACTCTCTATCCTCCTTCACTCCAGTTTTCAGCCACATTTTCTCCTACACACACCCTGGGTGCTGAAGGAGCTTTTTATGCTTCCAAGTTTTTGTTTCAGAAGTGGAGAAAGCTAGTTTAAAATCACTAGACCAGACCCAGAGGGCACCACTTTAATTTTAAAATGTGCACATCTGTGTGCACATTTAAATTTTTGGGATTAATTTTAGTCCCGAATCAGTCCACACACAGCCTTAATGTGTTTTAATGCCTGCATGTGTTTTAATGCCTGCATGCCTATTCCCGCTTACTCCACAGTAAATTTAAGCCAGCGTAAATGCATGTGTAGACAGAGCTCTGTGATGCTTATCTGCAAACCTCCATTGTTATGCATGGTCAACACAGTGGGAACTTATTGGGTGCCTATACACATGCTTACAGATGGGGGCGGGGTGAATGTTTTAACTAGAGTTATCATATGCATATGTCTGGGTTTTACTGGACATTTCCTCTTTTTGTGTCCTCCCATCTCAGTCCAGGCAGTTTTTTTAAAATATCAGCAAATGTCCGGGATTTTGCTCTGCTCAGAATTAAAGTTTTTCCTGGCATTTTGCAGCTTGCCCTGTCAAGGAATTGCTTGGGGCTGAGGGGAGCAGGGGAAGGGTTATTGGAGGTAGGGGGCATCACATGTATCTGTGCGCACATGCACATGGCTGGTATGCAGCCATGCAGGGTGGTAGGACCAACCCCAGGAGCTGAATGTAGGTTGGGGGGGGGGTAGGGGTTGGAGCGCTAGGGCTTGGAGACTGGCTGGCAGCACCAGGGTCAGTGCCTGTACTCACAGGGGCAGGGCAGTTGGGAGACACTGCAGGGCTGGAGGAGTAAGGGGCTCTGGGTTAAGAGTGAAGGGCACCAGGAGGGCTGGAGGGACAGTGGCTTGGGAGTGAGGGGCACCAGTGTGGGAGTGCAGGGCACAGGCAGTGCCAGGGGGCTGTGGGCCAGGAGTAAGGGGCATCAGCAGGGACAGGAGGGCTGCAGGTTGGGAATGAGGGGCACCCGCATGGTCTGGGGGGTAGGGCATGGGCATATCACTGCCCCCCAACAGGTGTCCTCTTTTTTGAAAGCAAAAATATGGTAACACTAATTTTAATTAGAACAGTTCCCGGAAAGTGGCTGTAATTAAAAAGCCACAGTGTCATGTGTCTTAAGGCCCCCACACATTTAAAAGTGCCCACAGGATGCTTTAACTAAAGCTCATTCAACAAGCTTTAGTTAAAGAGCTCCAGTGGCCAGTTTTAAACCCACAGGGGCTTAGACACTTGACACTGCAGTGATGCTAGAGTATTCCAGTTAAAACACAGAGCAGTCTCGATTAATCATGTCTAATTAGAACACATTGGAGAATGTGCATAGGCACCCTCTGTCCTTGTTAAAACTGTGCTAACATGTTTTAACTGCATTTTAACTGTTTGAATATAAACAGGCCATGTGAGTTGGGTTTTGTGTGCACTGTCTTTCCCTTCTGAAATTATAATGTCCATAAGGATACTGATGCTATAAGAGAAAACTGGGTAAAAGTCATGGAAAAGTCAGCTCTTACCACAGCTTGTGGGGTGGTATAAAGAGAAGGGACTCTCAGCACCGGACTGGTAAAGGAGTCTTGGAGAAGCTTCCTATAGGGACTACCCCCCAGGATGGCATGTAGTTTGCCATCAAGCCTCATATAGAAAAGTGTTTGTGATATATAAATAGGACTCTGAGAAAAAGTGATTTCATGGACTGCGCAGATACTGTGAAATTAGTCCTGTACCCCTGGACGAGCCGCCTGGGCTTCAGCCATCCCATGACCTGCCCCAGGGCCCCATTCACCCCATTCTGTGCCCCTGCCCCACTCCCTCCCTCACTGTGGGGGCCTCGATCTGCCCCCTCCTTTACCCCTTCACAGACTCACTTGCTATGCTGGACAGTGTTCCACAGCTGCCAGGCTGCAATCCTGGCTGCATGCAGGCTGTGGCTGCATGTCTGAGTCTGTGCGTGCCCCTCACCCATGCCTGCTGAAGCCACCCAGAGTTTGCACTTGGGTTGCCCTGTGGCCATCTGCACTGCCACCACTGCCCCACGTTTGTGGTGGCTAAGCCTCATTAGTCCCAGCTTTCTGCCACCTATGGCTTAGCCCCCCCAAACTTTTTGCGGTGGCCGGCAACAGCAACAGCATCACAGCACCACCATCTCACAGTGCCTGGCGGCCCTTGGCATGCTCCTCTGTCACTGCCTACAGCCATAGCTATGTGCACTGGCTTTGCAACAGCCCCACAGGAGGGAGGGGCAGGGGTCAGATGGGGCTGAGCCCCCAAATAATATTTTCCCCCACCACTTATGGTGTCTCCTGCACACAGAATATTCATGAATCTACCAGGACCCATTTGCCAAGATTAATGGTAGTTCTGTGAATATTCCATGAAAAATTATACTTTCCCCATGCAAGTGCTGCAAATTTTCTACAAGAAATCTGTGATTTTCTCAGGGCCCTATATCTAACTCTCTGTAATAGGGTCAGGTTGAGGCCTGTTACCCAGGTATTTCTTAAAGAACTAAAGTATCTGGAGTACACAGAGTGGGTCAGGTTGAAACCTATATCAACTAGATGCTGGAAGACTGAAATCCTTGGGTTTGCTCAAGGTCTAAAAAATTCAGAGTGCATCAGCACCTGGCAGTAGACTGCTACCCAGCAGTGGCAGTATTCAGCAGCAGAGGACCAGGGGCAGTGAAGCACAACAAAAGCAGTGGAGCAGTTCCTCTGAAAGGTGGTAGGGAGCAACAACAGAAGCAGTGGTGCAGTATCCCTCCCCTTCCCCCAACGACGGTCAGGCAAAGGAAAAGCTTAAATTAGCAGCTACACTGGCTACCAGCTTCACTCTCTGTACAACTAAGAACTATGAACTCACTGACTCTGATAAATTGTTAATAGTTGGCTGAGGTGGGCTGTTGACTATTATGGACTTTTCAAGATTGTTTGTCCCATTTACCTTCCCCTTCAGTAAACCTGTTAGTTTTATATTGCTTGTGAGTGGTGAAGCAAGTTCACACTGGAAATCCTAATCAGTTTGGGGGTTTTTCCAAGTTTCTGGGTGGAAATCTAAGCCAAGGGAGAAAATTTGTGTAAAACCCTTAAAATTGAACTCAGCCCTCTTTACTGTCTGGCAGAAAGGTTACATAGCCTTCTTTCATTTTGCCTGTTACACATGGAAACTCCCGGTTTCTCATTCTTTCCACTCCTTCAGGCAACTCCTCAAAGAATATTTGTGGGGGTTTTTTAATTGCCTCCTATATCTACTCACAATCATGCCCAGATGCTCTGCATGTCTGAACCACTTTGTTTGTGTCTGAACTGATCCTTGAACCTGGAATCATGTTTCTGTAAGTCTGCACAGTGCTGAGGGCACTCAGGACAGTTGAATAAAAGTTGTTTCTTATATGTAATTCAAGCAGAAAGGGGAGGAATCCAAAAGGTCTGCTTTTGAGCATCTGAGAATCTGAATATCTACAGAACTGTTCTTTTATGGTTACCTTATTCTGAGCAACCCAAATGTTTTGGTGTTAAAAAAATAGATGTGATATAAAATCCTTCTAAGGGCATGAACTGAGTTCTAATCCCATAGCTGGGCATTCATTCCTTTTGCCTGAGAAGAGTCATCTAAATGCTCTGTTCTGGGTCAAAATTTAGATAATATTGACTTCCCGTGATTTAGACTGTGATTTTCGAACATGAATGATGACTGAATTTGTCTGGGTTGGATGCCAACATACATCTACTTTAAAGAAGTCAATGTTCAGAAAAGGCTGAGCCCCAGCTTTCTGGTATTATTTTGCAACATCTCAAGTTGAAGAACCCAAAGCAGTCGGTTATATTTGAAAATCTGGGTTCATATACCTGCTACCTCATTTATGTTATATAAAACAGCTATGCTATAACATTATACAAGTAAAAGCACAGTGAAAAAATAGAATATACAGAGAAAAAATAAATGACATAAGACTGTATTAATACATAGTTTTAATGCTGTTCTAGAAACAAACACCATGGCATGTCCCCATGTAAAAAAGATTGGTCTTCAGGCTAAAGCACAGGACCCAGAGTCAGGAGATCTGTTTTATTCTCATCTTTGCCTCAGCTTTCCTGCCACCTTTTGCAAATTAGTCTTATGACAGAATTTTCAAGTTTGTGTTATAGTAACGCATCAAAGTGGAAATGTTTTGTTTTTAACCTCTGAACTTTAGTTTCCCTATCTGTAAAAGAAAGATCTTCCATACAAGATATGTTTTAACACATCAATTGTAGTACATTAGTCATTGTATAGTACTTGAAGATCTTTGCATAGAAGGAACTATATCAGTACAAATTATTCAGACCACAATACTCTTGCACATTTTCTTTTGTGGGGTATTTTTTCCTCAAACATTCTGAATGCAGTAGGCTTGATTTTAATCTCCCACTTCTCTAAATCAGGAGTTATTCCCTTGAAATCATTTGCATGAGACTAATTTAAATGAGATCAGAATCTAGTATGTAGTAGTAGTAGTAGTAAAAGAGAAGATTATCTAATGCAGAGAGCATGAAGAAATAGCAACAGATAGAATAAGCATTTATAAGCCAGCAGCCAGTATTGAAAAGCTTTGAAAATTAATTGGGGAAAAAAAAAAGTAGATGGGTTAATGCAATCCCAGAGTTGCTGTAACCTACTTTCTGTAGCATACGTTTATATCTCCGAGTGTTATAATCCTCCTTTCACCAGCTAAGAAAAGGAAAAACTAAATGAATCTACAAAATCACAAGAGATTTAACCTATTTGAAAGCTACAAAGACTTTCCAAAAGAAAAAGGTTCCAACAAGTGACATCTCCTGTTCTTCCCTACTTGTGCAAATAATAAAAATGCATTGCAGACAGGGAGAATACAGTGTGTTTTCCAATTTAAACTGATAACATTTTCTAGTTTCTCTAGCATGTTTATGCTTTTCGCCTTTTATCTCATCATAATTAAAAGTCAGATTAGTCAGGACAGAAAAAAAATGAGTCCCAGCTCTGATACTTACTGCCTCTGTGGGTTTTATCCAAGTCACACAGGCCAGAATTTCTTATGTAAGCACCTAAAATTGGTCTCAGGAGGCCAGATCCTCAGATGGTTCAAAAAAACAAAAAAACCCAACCAAACAAAAAAATCAGCATAGGTCCATTGACTTAGCAGAAGTATACATTGCAGCTGGGAATGCGGCCTTGAAAATCTAGTTGTAATAGGCCCAGAAGATGAGAACAGAACACAACAGTTCTAACTCTGATACAGACTCCCTTCTTTGCTTTAGACAAGTCACTTAGGACTCAGTGGGTGCGTCTACACATGCCATTAATTTGAAGCAATAAACTCCGGTGCGGGCACACCATTTGCATGTGTCCCCAGGACTATAGCACGTTGAGCAGGGTTGGAGCACCCCTGGCTGGCAGGTGGCCCCATAGGTCAGCCTTCCAGCCCAGGCCTGCTCCTGCCTGGCTCAACATGCTGTGAAGGGGCCGGCTGGGGCATAAGGGTGCCTAAGTGCAGGACTAACTGGCAGGCCAGCTGGATCAGTGTCTACAAATGCATTGCTGTGCACTAAAAAACCCTGCAGCAAGGAGTTTATCGTGTTTCCTGCGTAGTAGTTTATTGTATTTCCATGAGTCCCCCGAAGCCCCGAGGCCACTGCAGGAACTGGTGAGTCCCAGGGTTTCTTGTGTTTTTTTCTTAAAAGGGCCAGAGCTGGGGTGGGAGGTACAGCTATGGCAGGGCTGGGAGAGCAAGGGGGAGGCAGCGGGGGTGGGGGCTCATGGCAGAGCCCCCCATGCAGCATCGGGCAGTAGGGATCGTCCCCCCACCCAGCAGCACCTGGTGAGTGGGGCTTTTTTTAAAAACATCGGAAGCTGGGATGGGCAGACCAGCCATGGGGAGGTTTGGGGAAGCGGGCAGGGGATGGGGCCTGGCAGGGGTTCCCACATGATCCCCTGCCCTCTCCTGCAGCCCCACCCTTCCCCTACTTACCAGCTCTGAGTCCGACTGCAGCTCCCTGAATCATTGAAACTCTCTGAATCTTTTCCGAAGATTCAGAGAGCTTTGAATGGATTCGGACCTTTTTATTGGTCCCCTGATTCAATTCGGATTTGGAGATATGGCCATTGAATTGAGCCGGATCTCCTCCAAATCGAATCCCCACACAAAGCTTCTCACAGTCCTACTGGGCAGCAGGAAATAGCCTAGCAACCTTTATGGCTTCAGGCAGAGGGGCAGAGTGGGGTACTAGTCCTTACACCTGGTGGAGGAAATGCCACCAAAATGCGGATGCCACGGCAGGGTGGACTCGGTTCTTCAGTCTTGGTTGGCAACCAGTCTATGAACAGAGGCCTGAAAGGCGGACAAATTGAAGATCTTCTTAATACCGGCTGCTCCTGGAGCCAAGATGGCTCCAAATGTACTGGCTTCTGCCTTTACCTAGAGATCATCAACCTTGGCCGAGATGGGGACATTGATATATGGGCAACTCGAGTGTCTCCATATCAACTGCCCAAGCCATTGCAGCCAAAATGGAATGGAGAAGACACTCCATCTTTGCTACTTGCACTGGCATGGAGTAGGGTGCCATGGATCACCTTCAATTGTGTTCCACTGGCCAGCTACTACCTGCCTTAAGACCCCAGCCAGTAAAGGGCTGACACACCATGGTCTGCCTGCCTCATTTGGTGCATGGGGCTAGACCAAAAGACAAAAAAAAAAAGATGGCAAATCAAGTACCAGGCAACAAGAAAAGAACCTTAAAACCTTCCAGCTGGGAAGCTGGAATGTCAGGACTGTGCGTCTCAGCATGAATGACAATTTACAGATGTTGGATAATGTCCAGAAGACTGCACTGATTGATTGAGAGCTGCAAAAATTTAACATCAACATTACAGCCTTGCAGGAGACAGGATTGGCCAACTCAGGCTCCATTTGTGAAGCCAACTACACTTTTTTGGGGGAAGGGAGACATGCAGAAGATACTCACCTACATGGGGTTGGATTCACAGTTTGCAACAGGCTGGTCAAAACCATTGAGACCCCCATTGGAACATCAGATTACATCATCTCATTCCAACTACAGTCATACGGTTTTGTTAACATCACTAGTGCCTATGCACCAACTTTACAGGCAATTTCAAATGGTAAAGATAACTTCTATGATGCCCTGCATCAAGTCATTGAGCAACAAATGAGAGGCTGCTCCTCCTAGGGAACTTTAATGCTCAAGTAGGTACAGATCACAACTCTTGGCCAACCTGCCTGGGACATCATGGCACTGGGAAAAATGAATGAAAATGGCCAACGTCTTCTCAAACTCTGCACCTTAAACCACCCGTGTATCAAAAAGTATGGAGACACACACCATCTGGCCACTGGCATCAATTAGACCTCATGATCACCAGTAGGAATGTACTGCACACTTGCACTTATCACAGTGCAGATTGTGACACAGACCATGCCCATATTGTCAGCAAAGCAAAAGTGATATCAAAGAAGCTGCATAGAGCCAAGCACAAGAATTAACATACACAGCACAAAAGGCCTAAGGAAGTGCCTTGACTTTCAAATGACTTTTGAGCTAGCTATGTCTATGAAAGCAACAACTGCAAATGCTGAAGGAACTTGGACTAGGCTAAAAACAGTCATCCAGGAAACAGCCACAGAAGTATTTGGTAAAAATAAATTGTCAAATTAAGACTGGTTTGAGGCACACTCAGAAGAGATGCTACTACTTGTTGAAGCCAAGAAGATAGCCTACTTGAAATACAACCAGAATCCAACAGAAGGCTCCCAGGCTAAGCTGAAGTATACCAAGGCAATGGTACAGATGTTGCGCAAACCAGCACTGGACTGACCTATGTCAAGAGATAGTTTGCTTCAGACATGGGAAACCTCCAAGTTATGTATGATGGCATGAAGCCAGCCCTTGGCTCAGCTGTAACTAAAATCACCTCCTTAAGTATTGAAATGGCAAAGTAAAAATCATTGATAAGAACAAACAGATGTTGTGCTGGGTTGAACATTACTTAGAGCTTTACTCCCATGAAACAGACATTACAGAAGAGGCACTGTATCAACTTCCAACTCTAGGTGCACTGGCACAGCTAGACACAGAACCTACAGCTGAAGAACTTAGCAAGGTCATAGACTCTCCAGCAAGTGGAAAAATCACCAGGGGAGGATGGCATCCCAGCTGAGGTTCTCAAGGGCAGGAAGACTAGCCTGTTACCACATCTTCATCAACTCCTAGTGTGCTGCTGGAAAGAAGGTAGGTAGGTACCCCAGGAGATGCATGATGATAGCATCATCACCATCTACAAGAACAAGAGAGAAAGGGTGATGGCAACAACTATAGGGCCATCTCTCTCCTCAGCATCACAGGCAAGGCTTTTGCCAGAGTCATCTTGAAATGCTTGCAACAACTTGCTGATCATGCTAACCCAGAATCATAGTGTAGATTCATAGCAGGGAGATTAACAGTGGATCACAGAATCATAGAATAGAAGGACCGTAAGGGACCTGTAAGATCGAGTCTGGTCCCCTGCCACAAACATAATATTTTCTCTACGCCAACTGCAAGAAAAAATGCAGAGAACAAAATAAGCCACTGTATACAGCATTTCTCAACCTGACAAAAGCCTTTGACACTGCCAGCAGAGCAGGTTTGTTCAAGGTCCTGGTAAAGATTGGATGCCCCCCAACATTACTTAGTATAGATATGCTCCTTTCATGAAAACCATGCAGGCCACAGTTCAGTTTGCTGGATCAACTTCTGACAGGTTTGAGATGATGAGTGGAATGAAGCAGGGTTGTGTTCTGGCACCCAAACTCTTTGGGACCTTTTCTGTGCTGCTGCACTATGCTTTTGATGGCTTGGAGAAAGGCATATACCTCCACACAAGATCAGATGACAAACTTTGCAATCTATCACGTCTAAAGGCCAAGACAAAAGTGAGGCATGTACTTATTAGGGAGCTCCTTTTTGCTGACAATGCTGAACTCACTACTCATGAAGAAAATCCACTACAAATACTCATGAATCGCCTCTCCCATGCTTTCAGGATGACATCAGCATCAAGAAGACTGTGCTTCTAGAACAGGGTGCTCACCAGTCACCATCTTTCAGCCTTGACAACACACCTCTTGAGGCAGTGAACAAATGATCAACAACCTATCACTGGATGAAAATCTAAATATGCAAATTGGAAAGGTAGCTATGCCTTTCAGTAAGGTCTCCAAATGAGCCTGGAACAATACAAAACTCACAATCAAAACTAAGCGGCTTGTGTACAAGGCCTGTGTCCTCAGTGTCCTTACGTATAAGTAGTGAGACATGGTCAATATGTGCATATTAAGAAAAGAAGCTGAGCAGCTTCCACCTATGCTGTTTATGGCACATCCTTGACATCATATGGCAAGACAGAATCACCAACACCAAGGTCATCGCCAAAGCCAACCATCAAAACAGCAATGCCTACTTTGGCTTGGCCATTTCTGCAGGATGGAAGATGGGTGTATCCTAAAGTCCATCCTGGGTACATATATACATGCTCCTGACTGCACATTTGGTACTGCACAGTCACTTAGTACTTACTTTAGTTTTGCTTAGCAAGTATTAAATGACTGCAGTACACACCGGTATGTGTATGTTCAGTATGTGCCAGTACTGCGCAGTCCCTGTGGTGTATGGTTATTTTTAGACATTATGTTGCCATAGCAATGAGCTACAGTGCCATAGTGTTTTGCATAGACATATCCCCTATTTGGCCAAATTGCTGGTGGGGAGAGAAGAGTAGGGTGTTCAAAACTGCACTTCAAAAGATGTTTGCAAGCAGGATAGGATGGCTTTTGGAATTGACCCAAACCTTTGAGAGGACTTAACAGGAGACAGGACAAAGTAGCACTCCCTTCTCAATCATGGAGTCCAACATCACAACAAGAAATGGTCATTCAAATTACAAGAGAAACGTTACTGAAGTAAACAGCCTGCCAGTATAGTAGCCCCCAATGTCATGTACAGCAGTGACCATCATGGCAGGACTTGCAAATCTAACATCAGTCTCTATAGCCACATTAGAAAATGCACCATCAGTCAGCAGAACAGCTCCAATATCCACCATCACTCACTGATGAATGGATGCCATAAATAAATCTTTGTAAGTGACAGCATGACACTGAAACAGCCCAGCCTATGAGGACCAGACAATTTCCTCTTCTAAAACAAAAAAAAGTTGCTTGGGAAGATTTAGAGTGATGTCTCGGAGTGCCTGAGAGGCACAAATATATGGGACATATACATTAGAAAAAAAATATTATAAAACTTTATTATCCTTTTCAAAATAAGCATTAATTTACTTAGAGTAATTCTTATAATAATGCAATAAATTATAAAGCAATTTAATACGACTTTGACATTTCTGAATAGTCTAACACTTAAGGGGGGGAAGAAAAAAAAAAAAAAATCAGTGAATGTTCATAATTTGGTCATTCAAATTAACTAAAAACTTACCCTTTATTCATTACAAATTTAAAAAGGAGGATTTACAAACTTATTTAAGATTATATATTAAGAATATCTTGCAAAAAGCTGAGTAACTAATTCCCTGTTAATAATCAAAGTATAATTTAGCCTTATTTCTAGACAAATTGCCTGGAAGCTGTTTTCTTGATATATAATTCAACATTAGTCACCAAACTTCTTATGAATAGTTCTTTATCCATATACTATTAAAGATTATTATAGCCAGGTTACTGAAAATCAGAACAGTATGGATGGTTTTGGTATAACACATCAATCATGTGATTCTGTTTACATTCTTGGGCTAGGTAAACTTAATTTGGAATCAGTGGGTGCATCCACACATGACTATATGGCACTGTTGTTACTGTGCGTTAATTTAGTACTTCCTTTTGGTTATTTCTGGCTGCTATGTCACCATAGCAATGTGCTATACTGAGGGAGTGCCTTGCTATGGCGACATAGTAGCAGTGTCATGGTTTTTGCCAATGGATGCTACAATGCCATAGCACATCACTATAGCACCATAGCTTCTTGTGTAGATGCAACTAGTTTTCCTTACAAGTATAACATTTGTTTTGATTTATTGCCTATTGTGTACTGAAAAGTTGCTGGTTGAAATTGATGCTAGAATAGTTATAGGATATAAATATAATAGCAATCAGATAAAGCAAATTCCATTCAGTTATTTTTAAATGACTGTTTGGCAAAACATTTTAAAGACATTCATCTAGATCTAAGATTCAGCTTCCTCCAGTGCCCATGGAAGTCAGTGGAATCTTTCCATTAAGTTTGCTGAACTTTATATCTCTTATTTTGAGTTGTGGTATTAGCTGATGATTTCCTGGGATCTGTACATTGGGAAGTGTTAAAATGAACAGAGTTGTAAATCATGTTTGTATACAAGAAATTGAACAGAGATCTGATAAGTAAGTTTGAGAACAGATATCTTTTAGACATCTAAAAACAGAGATATGCAAAAAAATACAACACTACTGTATTCTAGATCTAAACCTTCTCTCTTATAGCCAGGCATCCTTTCATCATAATGAACAGCTCTGCTTATTTGGAGGAAAGACGTTACACTTTACTGTTCAACTTAAAGATAATTGCCAGTTTGTATAAAGTGATAAGTGATGAGGTCCTTCACAACAGAAAGCTTGAACTCCCTTCATTTTTATATGGACCTGGGCTTCTATTCCTAACCAGCTTTCAAGTGGGTATAATGATATAAAAGACTAAGGTGCCTGTAACATCATGAAAAGAATTTTAATATCCCTCATTAGACAGAATATTTTTCTTTTTTTTTTTTTTTAGGATTAGAAGCCAGAAATAAGCAATAAATATACTTTCTGTTTTTCAGATGACCACCCTCATTATTTTTATCATTGTGCTTTGTGGTACATAAAAATAAGTATAAGTATTTATTTATTTATTTTTTTTTTACAAAGAAAAATCAGCATCCACAATGAAGCCAGAGTCTGCACTGGCTTCCATAGCTTTCTGGGCACTATTCAAGGTGCTGGTTTTGACCCATAAAGCCCTAAATGGACTGGCTGTACATACATAAGAAACCTCCTCCCTTATATTCCATTGTGATCCCCAAGATCAGCCAATACCAACCTCCTGCATCTGTGTGCCAGATTTGTGGGAGATCATTCTTAGTAGTTATTCCTCAGCCTTAGAACTCCTTCCCCCTTGAGGCTTGTCAGAGTCCAAGCCTGGACATCTTCAGGAAATGTTGTAAGACCTATTTAATTTTACAGGCTTTTAGCAGACAGGGTTATGCCCCAAGTGATACTGAAAGCTTAGTTTGGGGAGCTGCTTCATTTACTTATTATTTTATTTTAATATTTTATCTGTTTTTTAAATGATGTATCTTGTTTTTATTGCAAACTACCCTGGGCCTTTTTGGAGAGGGCAGCACAGAAATCAAATAAATGAATAAATAACCACCACCTCAGGCAGAAGGAACTTGTAATATATCTTAGATTACAAGGATTGTCAGTAACAAATAATAGAGGCAAAGGGAGATAAGGTTATAGTTCTGAAGTTGTGTGGTTACTTTGTGTGTCCATGACAAGTTGATGGTATTTAACTTGGATAATTCAAAATGGATAAAAATGCATTCCCCCGCTTCAGAAAACAGGACCATCAAGGATTAGCTATAAAGGCCAGATCACATTCTACCAATTAGTGGTATTTACACATCAAAATACAATCCAATACAAATCCACCTGAGTCCTTGAAATACTACAAATGCAAAAGGCACATAGGTAACTCCACCCCCTTGCCACTTTTTGTGCTTTCTGTTCACCTGTTTCTACTTGCCTTTCTAGGACTTCTGCCAAGGAAACAAGCTACGCCAAAGAAATTCACTCCTGCACACCCCAACCCAAGAGCTGGGCAGCTATCAGCAATCCATTGCATGCACTATATATAATATGCACCTATGAAAAAGGAACTACTAAACTCTCAGCTAGATTCAATGCTTTTCTCTTGAAGTCTGTATCTTAAGGAGCAGACAGAAGTGAGTATATTCACCCAATCTGGCCCCTGAAAGTGCTCTATGGTCATGATGAAACAAGTGCATGGCTGCAGAGCACTTTAAAAGGGCTTGATCCTACAATAGTATGAACCCTCATTGCATAAGGGTTCAGCTGAATATACTCCAAAGCAAAGCACCTTCAGTAACTTGTGTCTGTGTGCACCGAGAGCAGCTCAGCCCTGCTCCCAGTGCTGTCTTTAGAATGGGAGTGGGGGGAAAAGGAGCAGAGGAAATTTGGTCTGGGGTTTTTTCAGCTGGCACTGGAGGGTAAAGTGGGTGGATTGGAGCTCCCCTGATGTGGGGAGGGGCTCCAGCCCACCCACTCTACCCTCCAGGGCCAGCTGAGCAATCCTTAGAATGAGCTCCCTCCACTACCTTTCCCCATCCCTCCTGCCTTCTGAAAACAGTGCTGGAGCTGGGAGGGGCTTTGCTAGGGAGAGTGGCTGCAGGCTCAAAGCCACCCTAAATAGCAGCTCAATTCTGTAACCCCCTGGGACCCAATAGCAAATGGCTGTTGGGTTCTGGGGATCATTGTAATTTGTTGTACTTCTTGCAAAGCTCCATGAGTTACAATGGGGAGCTGCTCTTCTGTCTGTGCATTAATGAACAAATTGACCCCAAAAATCCACTCTGATAAGTACAAAAGGATCAAAATGTATCCTCTGTTTTCCTTACTAATGTCTGTGTCTACAGAAGTAAAGATTTTGTTTTCCCATGTATGTGGGCATGAACATGGTTTATGGCCTTTGCTAGAACAATCTTACTGGGGATGTATTTTGTTGGATCAAAGAGACAGTATGAAAGTTTGTTAAAAAGCATACAGTGGTGGCCCCTTATAATGGGGTTTTTATTATTGTGCAAGATAACATTTTATTCTAAAAATGTGATCACATGCAACACTCCTTTTTTCTCCAGTAAATGGAACAGTTACCAAGAACAATTGATGACACAAGAGAACTCATGATAAATGAGTAATTACTGCTTGCATTTCTAGTTCTAGAAACACCCCATTTAATTAGATTAGCATCCTTCATATACTGTTGTCTGCACTCTGTGTACTTACTTAGTCATTTAAACTAAGTGTTATGGGAGTTTACAGATGTGTTATGGGAATTTACAGATGTAATCACATAATGTAATTATTAGTCTGTGTGTGATGGTTTGAGGAATCTCTCTAAACACAACTTATCAAGTCTTTTGATACTAGGATTTTTTAGGCTTGTGCAAGTCTGCAAGTTCAGTTTTGATTGTGTGGCTGATTCCCTTCTCTTTTGTCTCTTTACTTCCCTGTTGGACTGAAATTTCAAGACATGAGCTGCTAATGAAGAGTCAATAGGCTCAGTGGCTCCCATTCTTATAGAAGCTCCTTGGGATGTCAGAGGCCTTATTTTCTTCAATTTTTCTGCAGGTGGCCAGGGTATAGAAGCAGTTGTATTTTCCCAGCATTAGACCACACAAACTACATGTTGGTGTGGCTTTTTATAAACATTAAGACTGAGAAACTGTGTGAAGGGGAAGTGTTCATACAGACACAGGAGAAAAAGAATAGACTTTCATAGCAGGCAAGTTCTATTTTAGCAGAAGTGCTATGATTCAGAGGACAGGCCACCTTCAGAAAAGGGAACTCTACCTCAAAATGGTGGAGAGATTAGAAATAAAATGCAGGCATGTTGGCCCTTGTGTATAGATCTGTACTATTTCTTGTGATAGACAAAATCAGAGTAGTTATGTGTAGGAATCCTTATAAAGCCTGTATGCTGCTTGCTTTCAACTGTCACATCCCTATGAAAAATAAGCTTGAAACCCAAACTGCCAAAACATCTGGAAATACTTAATCCATTGAGGAGACCAAGGGAAAGTCCTGCTCTTGGGGATCTATTTCATCATGTCTGTGAAGGGTAACAGACAAAACCATATCTTGGAGGCATTCCAGAGGTCAAGGTAGAGATAGAGTCCTGCAGCTTACCCACATTAAGGAAACCGAACTAGCATAATGGGACTCGAGCAAAGCAGCTTGGGGAGTGCCAACCCAAAGGCGGTGGCACTATGTAGCACAGGGGCAGGCAAAATATGGCCCACGTGACGGATCCGGCCTCCAAGGCCATTCTATCTAGCCTGCGGGAACCAAAGATGACAGGAGTCAGGGGCAGTAGGATACAAGGGAAGCCCTGACAGGCTCCTGCAATGGCAGGGCCCACCCAGCCCCACCCCGACCCCCGCTTCTGACCTGGGATCATGGGACTGTTCATGGCTGTGCCAGCACGGGAAATTCAGGTAAGAAGGGGATGGGGGGAGGCAGGGGAGGACTGCAGGGAACACCCCAGTCCTTGGGGCTGAGCTGGCTCCTGAGCCCCACAGTCCAGCCATGCAGCTGAGAGCCTCTGGGTGAGAAAGCGGCGGCAGGCACAGAGGGGAGTAGAAGTGAGTGGGAGCATGGGGCCTGTGCTGGGGTCCCAAGGCTAACACCAGTGGGGCCCAGAGTGGTGTGGTAGGAGCGCACGGCGCAGGCTGGCAGAGGTCTGTGCAGCCAGGTTGGGCTGCACCAGCAGGGAGAGTGAGGAGCTGACCTGACTCCATAGAGCCCCTGCTGGCTGGGACCCCACGCTCTTGCCACCCTGCTCTGGGCCCCGTCAGCACTGGGCCTGGGATGCTGGCGCAGGCCCCATGATCCTGCCCAGCTGCTGCTGGCTCTCGCATGCCCATTCACTCCCAGTGCCCCCACCCCAGCCCCACGGTACAGGCAGGTAGCAACATGCAGCCCCAACCCCGCACCCACTTGCAGGGAATGAGCTGGTGCTCAGTACAGGGGGAAAGCGGCCTCCCCCCACCCCATGACTGGCACTTCCTGCTGCAGCTGCTCGCAGCCTGCTTGGGGCTGTCCTGCCTCTCCGCTGCATCACCACCACCCCATGGGGCAGTGGTGGTAATGGAGAGCAGGCACAG
>NW_005842937.1:28992-32344 GCF_000455745.1 Alligator sinensis
CCGGCCTGCTCCTGCGGCGCCTCAGCCATGGTGGGCGAGCCTAGAGCTGGCTCAGGGCCCAGGCTAGCAGCGGTGGCCGAGAACAAGCTGGTGTTCAGCACACGGGTAAAGCAGCCACTCCCCTTCCCTGTGGCCGGTGCCCTGTGCTGCAGCCACTCGGAGCCTGTGCGAGGCTTCCCATGCCTGCTCTCCATTGCCACAACTGCTCCATGAGGTGGCGATGATGCAGCGGAGAGGCAGGACAGCCCTGCAAGGGCTGCAAGGGCAACATGGGGCACCAGCCACAGCAGGGAGGGGGAGCCACTTTTCCCCCACGCTGAGCACTAGCTCATTCCCTGCAGGCGAGCGCAAAGTCAGGGCTGCGTGCTGCTCCCCGCCTGTACCATGGCACTGGGGTGGGGGTACTGGGAGTGAATGGGCATGTGGGAGCCAGCAGCAGCTGGGTGGGAGCATGGGGCCTGTGCCCGTGTCCCTGGGCCAGCACCAGTGAGGCCCAAAGCAGGGCAGCAGGAGCACAGGGTCCTGGCCAGCAGGGGCTCTATGGAGCTGGGCCAGGTCCCCCCTCTCCCTGATGGTGCATCCCAGCCCAGCTCCATAGACCCCTGCCAGCCCAAAGTCAGGGCTGCGTGCTGCTCCCCGCCTGTACCATGGCACTGGGGTGGGGGTACTGGGAGTGAATGGGCATGTGGGAGCCAGCAGCAGCTGGGTGGGAGCATGGGGCCTGTGCCCGTGTCCCTGGGCCAGCACCAGTGAGGCCCAAAGCAGGGCAGCAGGAGCACAGGGTCCTGGCCAGCAGGGGCTCTATGGAGCTGGGCCAGGTCCCCCCTCTCCCTGATGGTGCATCCCAGCCCAGCTCCATAGACCCCTGCCAGCCCATGCCCTGCGCTCCTACTGCTCCGCTCTGGGCCCCACCGGTGCTTGTCCTGGGACATTGATGCAGGCCCCATGCTCCTGCTCACTTCCACTCCCCCCACCCCTCCCTGCCACTTTCCCCACTTTTCTGCCCGGCCACTCTGCACTACATGGCTACCATACCCACCCACAAACCCCCATATGCAATCACTTCTGCATATACACCACAAACGCACACAAATCAGGACAAAAATATATTTTTTCATTAAATTAAAATATATTATTATAGGTGTTTGATTTTTAGTATGCAATTTGGTTTTTTTCCCCCTAAGATGGCAAACTCTTCCCCAAAGGAGTACTTCCAGGGGCAAGGGGAGGGACTTCCAGTGGCAAAGGTCAGAGGTTAGGGATAGAACTTCTGGTCCCAAGATGGCGACCAGGGGGTGGGGCACCTGTCAAGGGGTGGGGCTATCCATGCACCCTCGGCAGCTTGCCAAAACTCAGTAAGCGGCCCTCCACCCAAAACAATTGTCCACCCTTGACAAAGCCAGTAGAGAGCATTTGCTACTTTTCTAGAAAACAGGAGTTATATAGCAACCAAATACAAGTAGATGAAAAATCTGTCTTTAGGAGATAAAAATACAAAATAGGCTGGTCCCATGGGATTCCACCCCTCTCTAAACCTACTGTAAATTATGCCACTGAAATACTTCACTATCTTGTCAGAGAAATAAAATTTAAATGTAGATATAGAGTCAAAACATGATAGCAACAAAAAATGACTGAACACATTGCTAACTATTATGTGACAAATGAACACATTTGAGGTCTGAGCACAGATTTTGTGCCGTGCCAAAAGAAGATCTGCATAAAGATATAATCTGGTACTACAGTTGTTTTTTTAATTCTGCAACGTATAAAAAAAAAAAAAGTATCAGCCTCTGAGAGCGATAGGATTTGTCCTCACATAAGAATACTAGTCCATGAATAAAGGTTCTTCTTCATCTGTACCCTGGAAAACTTCAGACTTGCTTAATATTCATTGTGCTTAATCATAAGAGGACAGCCTATTTATAGTTTCACTGCACTAAAATATGTTGCTGGATGTTATTCTAGAAGGTCAATGGAGAAGGGGATGCAAGTTCTATCACAAGTGCCCTTAGGAGAGCTCAACTTTTATATTAGACAAAAACATGGAAATTTGCAGTCCAAAAAAATACTTTTGAAAGTTATAAGTCAAGAGAGCTACAATAGAAACCATTCTGGAACTTTAACCGTAACCGAAGTCATAACGATACTTTTAAAGAGTGTTTTATAGACTGAATATTTTTAGTGTAAAGTTCATCTCTCCTGTTGCTGATCTTTTTCTATCATTAACAGTGTTGTTTTATTTAAGCCCATATTACATTTTACTATGCTATTCAGTATGAAGTTACAACATCTACTTAGTTGTGCTGTTGCATATAAGAACGGACACTTAATAATGGAAGCCACTGGATCGTAATAGGAGCTTAGCTGTAACTTGAAACCATCTGCATTATCTTATGTATCACCTGGACAATCTAAATGTCACTGCTAGAACAAATTTACTGTGATAACTAGGTACGATTCTTGCCACTGCAATGCTACATAGTGCTCTCAGTGACTAGAAAAAATGTCCCCTGTTGTGTTCAATGTATGTAAAGGGCTGTATTGTGTTTTAGTTTTGGTGCTGCCAGCAAAATAAAAGCATGGGTGCTGCCAGCAAAATAAAAGCACTCTTAAAACATGGGTTAAGGGTGACTGATTATATAAAAAGAATGGGCCCACCAAATGTAACATGAATATTATTGGAACATAATGCCCCTGCCTACTGAAAAATGAGGAGATCATTTGTAAACCAGACTGAAAGAAAACCTGAAGAGAAAAAGCAGAAGGCCAGCGATTCATTCACATAATAGCTAAATTAAACATCTCTCTCTCATGAATATTCCTGTGTCTGTACAGTACAGAACTCCCATCTGTTTTTTATATTAAAAAAATTAAAAGGGGACAATCGGGCAAAAAAACAAAGATAAAAATCTGTTCATTTTATTTAACAGATGTTGTCTATGCCTCTGTCAGCTGTAAGTACTCTCCATCAGCTTGGGCAAGATTCTGTACCAGATTATTTTGCACTGGTGCAATTCTGAAAAGTCTCATCCCCAATGCCTTATAGAATGGAGTAAATAGCTACATATAGATTCAATTCCTGGCTGGTGTCCAAGACAAGGTGTGCAAGGAAAGCAATCTTCCCCCTGAGGGATGGGCACAGTTTTATGACATTCTCACTTGCAGTTCACTGGTTTTGATGACAGCATGCCAACAGCAAATCACTACTATAGCAGCTGTTCCATGGTCTAAGTGAAATAAACGGAAGACTTCAATGGATTGAGTGAAATGCAAGCCTCACTCCAAGCTCCTATAACATAACCATGCACATAAAACTGTACCTGCATCTCTCTCACACATACAGGAATGC
>NW_005842937.1:32375-49147 GCF_000455745.1 Alligator sinensis
TAGGTTGGGATCAACCCAAAAACGTGGTATTACAGGGGATATTAAACCTCTAGGGGAGAGAAAAGGAAGAATAGTTGAGTGGTTAGGATGCTAGCTTCAGGCTGAAAAACTCCATGTTCAGTTTCTCTGTGAGATTTTGAACAGGGCAGTGTATGCCGCAGTTCATAAAACATACTAATGCGTCACAGAAAAATTGGGAGGGTAAATACTAGATTCCAGGCTATTTGAGTACTAAGCTACGGTCACTTTACAAGTCTTTCCACAGAAGGCAACTTAATGGGCTGCTGTTGATTGTCTCTATCCCATTTATTTGCATGTCCCCCATAATTATGCTATCCAACTCTCTCATGACTCAAAAATATTAATTCATTTATCAGTTACCCCCATTTTACAGATGGGTAACTAAGGCACAGAGAAATTAAGTTGCACGTGCTTTCCTTGGTTAATTGACAGCTCAGTATTTGGCTATCCTATCTATTTTGATCCATGCTATTAGCCAAAATGTGAGGCCCTTTGAGTCATTTCCATGAAGAGAAAAAAATTCATAATGGAGCCAAATATCTTTAGTGCAGTCCTCCATTCACAAAGGATATACAATGACCTGTTCCACTGAGTTCACAAAGAAATAAGCTTAAGTTCCAAGCCTTTTTCAGCTAGTTCTCAGCCTAAAAGCACGCTCTCTAGGTTAAATATGTCTGGCTTTCTGGCACCCACACAGCCCTGTGCTTAAAAAAAAAAAAAAAAAAATTAGCTAGCTAAGCTACATAGTTCAAATTACTACAGAAGCCTCATGCTTGCCTTTATTTTGGGCAGGAACTTCTACTTGTTTTTGTGGTGGAGTCACTATCATTTCATAAAGGAATCCAGTTGTTTTTTGTAGCTATTTTAAACTGAAGATTACACCCATCAACCTCAATTATGTTTTGCCCACATACAACTGTAATCACATCAAGAGAGTAGAACCCATAGGATGGGTCCAGACAGTGTGCACATGCAGTTTGTGGTGCCTCAAACCAGTTTGCTGCAAAAGAATCTGCAGGAAAAAAATAAAAAGTGGCACAGAACACGTGGAGTGTGTCCCTGAGAAACTGGAGTCTGGGTCCTCCAGGGAGACGCTCTGGTTGCCAGCCAGAGTGTCTCACCTCCTCCAGGTCTGCCCTGGCTCGTCCAGTATACCGGGAGTTGGGAGAAACGGGCAGCCTTGCAGTACACATGCAAGGGTGTGCATCGCAGCAAAAAGTAGCAGCACAAAATTGTGCTGCTAATTTTTGTGCTACTGCAAGTGCACGCCCCTGCATGTGGGGACACACAGAGAAAAAAAGTTACACATTCAGGCATATGGCACTTAGTTCAAAGCCAGTTTATTCAGGGTCCCATACAAAAGATAACTATAAATTTTGGAGGCGAGTAAAGCATACTGTGCAGTTGCTCATGATAAAATTAAAAAATTGCTGTTCTGCAGCTGATGTGCACATTATCAGAAATGAATGTACAAAAGAATTGCTTACTTATGTGATGCACAGACATGGGCAATTTGGGGATTAGTGTATGCTTTGCCTACAGATTTGGCCTACAACTATCCCTGTATCTTGCTGGTCATATAGTTCTAACAATACAAGCCTCTATGGATAGTTTTTAAATCTGCAAAATACCCTTACATTCATGAAAAATGATATATAAAATCAACCAAAATAGCTATGAATCCTCTTAGAAATGTACTAATATACAGTCACTCCAAATAAGCAGATTTATGTCCTGTATAATTTTTTTCAGATATTTGCTTACATTGATATTTCATTTTACTTTTTGATATATTATGTATTTTATATTCCAATATTCAGAGTAGACATTTTTGATATTTTAATTAATTTTTAAATGCAACACAAAAATCAGAAACACACATACATATCAATTACATAAAACAGTCAGAATGATGTACATCTGTCACAAACAATAAGCAATAAAAAGGAAAAGAAAAAAGGAAGGGAAGATTCAAAGAAGAAAAAAAGGAGTGTAGAAGGAGTAATAATTTAGTTACCAAAATATTCTAAGAACTCTTTCCAAATTGCTCCAAACTTTCCAAAGCAGCTTTACACCTGCTAAACATGACTCTATAGATGCCAACTGTGCCATCTCATCATACCAGATTTCAACCTCTGGAGATATCTTACCTTTTCTAATTCAGTAATATAATCCTGCATATCACTAATAAGACCTGCTGTAAGAGTGCATCCTGGGAAAGATTCCATTTAAATTCATTAGGTATTATAACAGGGCCTTGCCCTGTTACTAAGGGTTCGGGGGAGTCTGAACAGCCCCATGCTCTAGAAGCACCTCCACACACCCACTCCAGACTTGGGAGAACTCACCAGAGGCTGGGGAACCAGGTCTTGGGAAGTAGTAAGTCCCTCAACAAGGAAGCTAACACAAGTGTGAAGAGTGAGAGAGGGTTAGCCATGTGAGTCCAGAGTGGGAAAGATAAAAGACACTGAAAACAGCCTCAAGGGTCTGCACCTGGCCAGGGAGCAGGCTGCCTGGAGCTACCAGAGGTTAAGCCACCACCTGTTTGGGGTAGGGAAGCTCCAGAGCCAGCTAGGCTGAGCAGCAACTGGTCTCAGCTGGGGAGGGGCCAGCAGCAACAGGGGAGCTAGAGAGTAGTTCCCCCACCCCAACCCTGCCTGGTCACAGGGAAGGGGAACCCCTGTCCACCCCACTGCCACTGTCCCCAACCCAGCTGAACCTAGCCCCCACGCAGTGGGGAGGAACAGCTCTGGTGCTTCCCAGCTCCTGAGACTGCAGGGAAATGCAGGCAGGGAAGAGGAGGATCGAGCACAGAGGGGGCATGCTTTTGAGCAGGAAGGGGATGGGAGAGAGGATGTTCACCTGTTCTAGCGACTTTAAAAAGTCTTTGGAGGCTCCTGTGGTGCAGTCTACTCCAAAAAGCGGGGGGTGTAGCCATGCCACTGTACCTGCTCTGGATCCACCCCCGGCCAAAAGTATCATTGCTGTGTTGAAAACCATACTCACTTGAGTTATCAATTCTTTTTGGAAAGAAATAATACTAGGGCCTGATCAAAACATGTGACTAAGTGTTGCCTGCAATGTGTTCCATCTCCAATATGTATCTAATGACAATGTATTTATTTCTTTTTTTTTAATTTAGAAGGAGCCCAGTGAAGATGAAAAATGATTTTTGCTGCATAAGATGCAGTCTATGATCAATTGATCTTTAATATTAAGTCCATCTTACCATAGTATCTGAGAATCTCACAATCTATAATGTATTTACCCTGTGAATTGGGGAAGTGCCATTGTCAGTCCATTTTAAAGAAACGGAAATGCAGGGTATTATAGGACTAAATCCACAGAAAAGGACTTAGGGCTGTGCATTCCAGAAAGTGGGAAGGAGCCTAAACTGGACATTTAGGCTCTCTGTACTCCTACATGGGGAGATTTATATACTTAAAATGGGATCCACAGTAGCCAGCATGCTGAGTGAAAGATGGCCTATGCTACCTGAAAGGAAACACTGTGGAGAGGGCTCCAATGAATATTTAAACATATCCTATCATATTGGGTATTAGCTAGATCAGCGATTGAAACGCAGGCCTCCCTTCTTCCAGGTAAGTACCTTAACCAATAAGCTGTAGGATTGCACTTGCTCTGTTTATTAATTCCATGTTAAATGAAACAGGTCTAAGGGGAAAGACTTGAGAGGAACCCATGCCTGGATACGTGATAACCTCTTGGTTACAGAATCCATCTGGGACATACAGATCCAACTCCTTCCACTGATCTCCTACTTCTGGTGTGGGTGCTGTAATTATCAAACAACTAGATAAAAGGAGGAAAGGAAGAACGAATGGCATAACCTCATCCTGCAATGTGGAATCTGACCAAAAAGTTTTGCTCTAAACATACCTACTAGATGGTGCCTGAAAGTGAGATGGGAGGAATGTCTAGTCTATGGATACAAGAGGGATAGCTAGCTGATCAGTAATAAAGACTTGGTGTTTTAGCAGATCTTTAGGTAACTAGGGAATTTAGTGGCATAAAGTTAGCCAAGTCTAAGTTCAGCTAGGATTGCGAGGACCTAAATTTTGGATATAGGTGACTATGGGGGAATTCAATACGACTTCACTTAGGCAGATCCAGCCCTTAGATGACTTACCCAAAATCACATGTAAGATACCTGTGGCAAAGATACTGCTCAGCTCCTGGTTGAGTCCCCTAAGCCATAGACTATTTTTTTTTCTGACTGGTATTCATTTCAGGATTTTATTAATACCTTAGGGGTCCATTGTTTTGTGTGCTGCTTTCATAATCTTAGTGTAATTTCTGGGATATTGTAGGATGTTATACAAGAACCTAATATAGAGTCATCACACTACAGGGTATCATATCTCTGTTTCTTTAATATTTTCATATTTATAGGTGCAGTCATGTGAAAAATAAACAAGGTGGGTTACAATACAAGTTCTACTGCTTAGTTATTTGAAACATGCTTTCCTTCTAGAGCATAATTATATTTTTTCTGCCCTTACTTGTTCAGTATTGCCCTTACATTCTCAAAGTGTTAAAAAGGGGGTTGCTCTGGCAGGCTGCTGTTTGGAAAAAATTAGGTTACCTCAGGGGAACAAAAAGGTTGAGGAAGAAAAACACAAGTGTGTGTATACATGCATGTGTGCGTTGTGGGTAGTATCAGAACATAACAACAACTAAAGTCTTGTCTACACATGAAAATGTATTCCAGAATAAGGTAGGAAGTGAATTTAAAGCAAAATAGTTTTTCCAAGAAAACTGCATGTGTTGGGCACTCCTAGCCAAGAAGAAGAATGTATTTTACTGTTTTCACTTAACCTACTTCCAAAGTAGATTAACCTCATTTGGAAAAGATAATTTGGAAAATTCTGAAGTATAAGATGCATACATTGATTATGTCTAAAGAATGTATGTGTACACAAATCCTTTGTGAAAACAAGCTTATGGAAGTCTTCCATTTGAGATGAGTCAAACTTAAAATTATGTATGTGGTAAAAGGACATACAGGAAGGACAAAAGGAAACTACAGGAAGATATTAGTGCTCCCTAAAATCATAGAATCCTAAAAAAAAATGGAGACGAAAGGGACCTGAGGTCAACTAGGCCAACCTCCTGCTCAAAGCAGGACCATCCCCAATTAGATCATCCCAGTCAAGGCTTTGTCTACCCAGGTCTTAAAAACCTCCAAGCATGGAGATTCCACCACCTCTCTGGGTAGCTTGTTGCAGTGCTTTACTACACTCCTAGTGACTGGCATTGTAATTCCAGGGAATCCATATTTAAGATTAAATTTAAAAGAAATTTAAGTGTGTTAAGGCAGGGGGATCAAACTCATCTGGCCCCACAGGCCAGATGAGGAACACAGGGCAAGTCTGCAGGCCAGATCAGGCCCACAGACCAGCCCCATGTAGGTGCTGCATGCAGCGTGAGTCCCAGACCAGCCCCATGAGCAGCTTGGCCAGTCCAGGGTGTGTGCTGCATGTAGTTCCCATGCTGGACCAGCCTGTGCACTGGGGTTGGTCTGTGGGGCCAATCTGGACCAGCTCCAGATCCGGCATGTAGAACTGGTGGGGTGCAGTCACCACATGTTGCACACCTGGACAGCCCCACACACTGTTTGCAGTGTATCCCAAACTGCCCCCAGGTGCCAGGTCCAGCACCACCTGTTAAGTGTAGCACATGCTGGACTGGCTCTGACTGCCATGTGCCTGCATGAGGCCAGGGTCAGTGGTTGCTGTATGTGGTGTGCAGGGCTGATCCAAGGACCACAGGAAGCTGGGTGAACGGGCTTTGCTGTAGGGCCATATCGTTGACATCCCCATGTTAAGGTATAGAACTCCACAGTTCAGGCATCCCAACAACCTTAACTCTACTTGTAATGATGCTATGCAATACTCAAGTGATGAGGATTAAAGCATTTATGGTTCATGATCCCAGATAAGTCCAATGAATCTTTAAAAATCAATTTAATGTTAATTTCTTTCATCTTGTCACCATGATGAAAACCTAAGGCCAGCCCTCAATACATTTACTTTTTTCTCTTGCTAAATATTTACTTTCTTCCTATGCAAAACTGCTGAGGTATGAGAAGGTTGTTTAAATAAATCAGTGCAACAGAAGGAAACCTCATTTCATGAAGGATTTTAAAAAATAAGAGTTTAATTCTCCAATCACTAATGATTTTGAGGATGGAACTGAGTGCACACTTAGCAAATTTGCAGATGTCACCAAACTGGATGGAGTTGCAGACACCCTTGAAGACAAGGTTAAGATTTAAACTAACCTTGGTAAAATAGAGAAATGGTTCCAAATTAATCAAATGAAATGAAATAAGCACTAGTGCACAGTTCTGCACTTAGGATGGAACAATTATATATACAGTATAGATGAGGAAATGACTGGTTAGGTTGCAGTACTGCAGAAAAGGACTTTGGCATTATTGTAGATCCTAAATTGACAATAATCCAAGCAGTATGCTTTTGTTGCAAAAAAAAAAAAAAAAAGGACAGCACAGTAGGGTGTTGGCTAAAAGGAGGAACATTTTCAAATCAAGGCTGGTGCCTATGCTGGGCTATATTAATAGAAGCATCATTTGCAAATCAAGGGAATAGATTATTTCACTATATTCAGCAATCACCTGGAGTACTGAGGCCTCACCTGGATGACATTTGTCCACATTTGTTCACTTTTGCTTCAAGAAAGATATAGATTAGTTGGAGACTCCAGGAAATAATTTTAAAAAATAGTCCTATGAAACATGATGTACAAGGAAATAATGAAGAAAATGGAATTATTTAGTTGGGGGAAGAGAAGCCTGAGTGGAGTGGGGGGTCATTATTCATAGCAGCTGTCAAATACCTGAAGGTTGGTTATAACGAGAATGGTGATCGGAGCCTATGAAAGAAATTTTGGGCTCAGTACATCCTGGAATGGGGCACCTTGAACTCCCATTTGGAAACAGGAACTAGAGAATGATCTAATTTTGGGGGCCAACTATATCTATATTCCTCCTTTCTCATAGGACCTAATGATGCTAGATTACTTATGTAGCCACAAGAGATAAGGTAAAGACTAAGAGTTTTAAATTGCAGGAAGGAAAATTTAGCTTGGATATTAGGAAGAACTCTCTCATTATGAGGGCAGTGAAGCAGTAGAACAGGCTGCTAAGAGAGGTTGTAGAATTTCTGTCCTTGGAAGCTTTTAAGCAGGTCAGATGAGTCTGCCTCAAGCAGGCCGTTGGATTAGATGGCCTCCCAAGGCCCCATACAGCCCTACTTTTCAATGATTCTGATTCAGAATGAAATAAAATCGTTCAAAACATTTTGGTCAATCCATACCGATTTTTTTTTGGGAGGGGGGGTGGGAATGGAACATGTCTCAATGTACATGTTCTTATTTAGTAATATACAAAAAAATGGAAAGTTGTTATAAAAAAAATGAACAGTATATTTTGTCCCCCAAAATGCCAAAATAGGATGTTTTGAAAACCATATTTTGGCTATTTCCCCAAATTGATTTTTCACTGGAATTTTGTCTCATTTTGTGAAGTGTTAAGACTCAATGGAATGGCATAATCCATAGGAATATGGCTGCACTGACGTTTCTTTTATCAGTTTTGTTGTTTAATTCAGAGCTATCTAGTGGCTCTTTTCACAATTGTTCTCTCATTTGCATTAGAGTAATTTTAGATGTAAACCCAGTGAAAGCAGCATTTGGCCCTGAATATTTATATTGCCTCCATTTATATTCCTTTAGGCTTTCATTCCGTTCATCCTCTGCCTGGATTTAAAATAGCTAAACTGGTTTAAATTCATACAGTTAGTCGGCTCTGTGTTCAGATGCTTACTTTGTCATTAGCAGCGCCCTTATGTTAATTTTAAAAGTCAATTAAAAAAAAAGTTAAATAGGTGTAATGAGGCTTAACTAATCACGATATGCTTAGAGACCCTCATATAAAGGGTGATGTCAGCGTAAGGTAGCATGGTGTATTGTATAACGAGCTGTTAAGGGGGCAGGTGGCAGGGAGGGAATGTACTAGCCAGCATTTGGCCAATTCCAGAGGCTTCTAGAGTTTAAAGCACTAGCCTCTGATATACAGATTGTAACTGATTTACACCATAGGTGCTCAACCCCTAGCCTGCAGGCCAGATACAGCCCCTAATGCTGGGTTATCCAGCTCATGGGGTTCCCTGTGGACTATGGCCCTATGCACTAGATTGGGTATGCAGGGCAACATGGGGCATGATACCAACTCATGGGACCAGGTGAGGTAGCACACGCCCAAATCCCAGCACACTGGGCAGCGCAGTGTCCAAACCTGGCACATGGGGTTCAATCCAGGCTGTGGGCCAGTCTTGTGCCATTCATCTGGCTTATGGGGCCAAAATATTGAGTTCCACTGATTTTACACTCTGTAGGCTGAGCACAATTGGTATGGATGCTTCATACACTCTGAGCAGAGGGTTCAAAGGCTGCGGGCTTCTGCAATAGCAACAGTAATTTTTTGAATGAATGCAGTTAATTCTGTGGAATAAAACTGATGGAAGCAAGATCAGATTCAGGCCCAAACTATAAGAAAAACAAATGGATGAAGATAGAATAGAATGAGCACAAGCAGTAGCAAGGTCCTACCCAGCTTCTCACAAACAGGGAGCACTGGACATATTTAGTCATTCTACAAAATACAGCATTGCAAAAAAGAAAGAAAAGGATACAATTGGTGAATCTTAATATAATCATGACAGTCAGCTGTTTACTCAAATGCTGCACAAAAAACATTAGTATCATCTGACTGCCTCTGTAGGGTGCTGTGAGGAACCCCACATAATTGCGCTGAATTGCTAGAGATGAAAGATATACTTTCCTGAATAGCCAGTGATCTAATTAGGGAATTTCTGGTTCTATATCTTTTAGCATTTCTCTGCTGATTTAGATAGCATGTTATGTGGTATCCAAAGGCAACAACACTGAAATCTTTCGATGCTTAGCATATTGGACCAGCCTTAATAAGGTTTTTTTTCAAAGCTGAAATGCCCTGGGAAATTTTAATGAATCAGGGCACAGATTTCATATTCTGCCTCATCACTGAAGTCATCCAAACACTGTAAATGAAGTAAATTCATTACATAACATCTCACAGAAAGCATCTGGGCTGGCAGAACATTGTAAGAGAATTGTACAAAGAATGTGAAGGAAATGCATAGCTGAGGTGCCATGTTGAATAATGGATTCCTAGTGTACTGGTCTGCTAAACGGTATGTTTTTGGATTATGTTTTATTATTTAAGCATCTCGGTGGAGATGGTGCTCTTGGGCCACTTGAATATTACACAGGGCATTAAGGATGTATACATCACACACAGCAGATTAGAATTGACAGAAATGGGAGATGACTGGAGTAACTAATTGACCATAGACAAAATGCACTTGGGGAAAGCACAAGGGGCAAGATTCAAATAAGAGTCTTAGGAAGCACCAAAAATTAGGCAGGACAATGCCTAACTTTTAAGGCCCTTTCATTGAAAGGAGATTCAGAGTCACCCAACTAGGCATCTAGTATTTCCACTGACAAGTCTATGGAGAAATCTCAGAGACCCCCAAATCCAGCTATGGTTTACATACCTACATCTTCTTTCTTCCAAGGAGATGATTTAGGCATGCCCTAGGTGCATCTGGGCTTTATGTACTGCTTCTACAGTGTTACTAAGACCACTGCCAAGAAGCATGAGTCATCTACCTGCTCCCTCTCCACATGCACCAAACCTAGAAATGAAGCACTGGAGCAATCTGGAGGGCATCTCCTGCCACCACTCTCAAGGTCTGTCTCTATTGCACTTGAAGGTAGTAGCAAGGGGCACATGCAGGGCAGTTTCACAGTCTTGTTTCCTGATTTGGTGTTTACAGCCCAGGATTGAGTAGGCAGGGAATGCTTCTCTGTCTTTGTAACTGTGCCCATTTATGACCAATAGACTTGTGTTTACTGCATTTGTCCATGGTATGGGATACTTGTGTTCCAGGATCTCCCTTGACCAGGGGATTTAAACTCAGGTCTCCCATCCCCTGGTAGAATATCCTAGTCACCAGGCTATGGAATAGATTAAGTTAGGGCACATGGCACTCTGCCCCTCCTATTGAAGTCTGGCTAGTGTCCCAGGATGAATGCAAGTCATGGGGCCAGAAGCAAAGCAAGGAAGGAATCTGCTTCTGTAGCCTAGTGATTAAGGCCTTACCCAGGTCAGGGAGGAAGTTGTACATTCTGATAGCTATTGCCAGGTTTATGTTTTTTAAAACCCACTGCCTATCAAATTTAAAATTAATTAACAGGGCTGGGAGGCAGGGAAGCCTAAATCCCAGTACAGCACCCACTGAGACCATTTCAAACTGGCCCAAGATGGGCAATAATAAGGCCAGGGAAGTAGTAAGAATAATCTTGGGGCTGTAAACCATCAGAGCATGTAGCAGGAGATCTGGGTTCTGCTCTTGGCTCTTCCACCAACTGCCTGCATTACTATCAACATACACATATACACCCCCCACCCCCCATGATGGCAAATTCCCAGACTGATTGGCAAGTCACTTCATTATTCTGTGCTTTTGTTTCTTCAACTGTACAGAGGAACAATAATATTTCTGTACAAAGGGACAATAATATTTTCATAGCTTGTCAGTGTGCTTTGAGCATGGGGCGCATCTGAACTCCTGCCTCCATCTAGTGCATAGACAACAGCTTCATACCGCATGTTAGGAGGCTCCATTTACTGGCAATCTGCAAAAGCTAGTTTCATTTCTGAGCATAGTCACCTGACTGGTGATGGTCACTTTTTGTAAACTAATATTTAGAACACCTAAGAAGTGGGAGACAAGGGTTGTATTGTCTCCTGAGCCTGAGGAGATTCAAATGGACCAGCTAGGTTGGGTCAGTCTCCTCATATGAAAGCTGGGGAACTAGGAAGCTAAGCATACAAGAGCTACTGGGCAAGAAGGAAACAAACCAGATGGAGCTTGTCACTGTAGCCTTGTAACTGCAACATTCCCGTGGAAGGGAGGGACCCAGAACACTTCTGGAAAGGTGGAGGTGTGAGTTCAAATTCCTTTGGGCTGAGGAAGATATGTAACCAAGGTCTTCCACTTTGAGTGAGTGCTTTAACCACTAAACTATTGAGTAAAAACTAGACATCACCAGCATCACTTCTGCCCTGAACTCAATCCAGTTAATGGGAGATTGGCATGTTCTCAACAGTCCTAGTTGGTCAGATCTTTTCAGGGACTTGAGTGTCTCTAACCCCTTCCCCACTTTGGAAAGATGGAGGATCAGCACTTGGGGTGATCTAATTGGCTCACTTCTTATTGTGCTTGAAGCTCAGTTGTTGGCATCTAGGTAACCCTGAAGTCTACGGTGGATACTCAATTCAATCAGTGTATCTAGCAACTTTAGTGGCTTGTGGAACCATGCCAACCTGAATCAGTCTTTGGAACTAGGGTACCTAAATTCTACCCAAGTTGTATTTAGGTAGCTTTAGAACCAAAGTGGATTTGGTCTCAACATAAATTAAAGAACAGATGGTTGTGTGTATATTTTGTCACTTGAGTTTGCAATTCATGAGGGATATTTAGGTCCCTAATTTCCACAAGAGAAGCAAGTATCAAACATGTCTGTGTTCCCATTTATGTCTGGCTAGAATTTGCAAGTTCCTGATGTTGACCTGGCTACCATAATTTTTTTCCTGTTTCATTTCAAGATTAATCTACATTAATTACAAGATTACAAAATTAATTTACAGAGATTATGATTTAATTTCAGAGAGAAGCAGAGATGGTAAAGAGATCTATCTTACTACCAACAAGTCACACCAGTGCACCACAACCTGTTCTGACTACATTCTGCTTTCTAGGTAGAGTCTTTGAGACACCATTCTTTCCCCATATTGCCAGAAATGTTATCAGTATGTTCCAGTGCTTCTCAACCTTTTTAGACTCAAGGCACCCTTTGATGGACTCAAGTCACCGCTCAGTAGACTCATGGCACTCTTTAGAAAATTGTTAGCCTGTAGTTTTCACTTTATTTTTGACTACAGAAAAATGATAGAGCAATTCATCTGCTGCAGAAACTCAGAGGCTAATTACAGGTATTGAAGAAGCCAGTGGCAGAAGCATTCTGACTTTCAAGCTTTATGTGTGTGTATTTTGTTGTATTTCCCCCCCATCCACTGATATTGGTGGCCCTGACCCTGGCCTTGCAACGTGGCAGACTGTCCAGATCTGTGAAGCCCTGGCTGAGTAGCTCCTCACTGTCGTGGACTGGGAGCCCTCCCCAGATAAGTAGGGCAGGAGGGCTTTGAGTGCCCACAGCCTAGCACTGGACCATGGGTCTCCAGCTCCAGGCTCCTTTGGCCCTGAATCCCAGGCACTGCTGCTCACAACCCAGGCTGCCTGGGCATCATCCCCCTTGCCTTCTCCCTCCCCAGGGGCGCACACCAGGATGCAGGGAAATGCAGAGCAAGAAAGAGATGCGTCTCATTTTAATCAAATGTTGAAGCTGCCAAACCTTTAGTGTTTTTATTGAACAAAAACTGGGGAATGTTGCCCACTCCAGAACTTGGAACCTTCTTCTCAGTTAACATTGAGAGAGGAGGGAAAGACTTTGGCTGTACCAGGTGGTTATGATGTAGGTGAAGGGAGTGGGCAGCCACAGGGGGCTCAACAAATATGAAACCTTGGGGGAATGCCTTGTGTGAAACTGCTGCCCCCCCAGGTTTAATTAAATGCTGCAGCTGCCAAACTTTGTGTGTGCATAATAAAGAAAAATGGTGGAATGTTGCCTACTCCAGAACTTGGATGGAATTACCTATCTTCACAGAGGCTGTGCTACTGCCCCACAGTGGGACCTGAGCCTGCAGCAGCCTGACCTGCTAGGCTGCTCCTCCCCATTCTCTTTGGGGTCCTGTGACTACACTGGCGACTGCCAGCAGCCGAGGGTAGTGACTTGGCCCTGGATGGCAGGCTGATTTAATGCCAGGCCTGGCATCACGCCTTGGGCACCCTGATTGCCCTCCCTCCCCCAGTGCTACTCAGAGCAGGCCCTGCTGGATACCTTCTTGGCTCTGAAGCAGGGCTCTCCACGCCAGGGGAGGTGCGGGGGTGCAACCTGCCCCACCACTCCTGCCTGGGAGGGCAATGGTCTCCCCACAGGAGGTGGTGCTGATGCCACTCAGGGGTGTCATAGCTGGATCCCAAGTGATTGTTGACCCTGTGCATAAATTCCATATTTTGCCTCTGACTCTCTCAGTCCCATAGTGGCACATGCAGCCTCCCTCAGACAGCGGTCTTGTTCTTGGACATTTGCAGTACATTCCTGGGCCTGTGCAGCTCATTTGAGTGCGACAGCACAGCGGGGTTGAGCAGTCAACAACCTGTCCATTCCAACAGCCCACAACAGGGGTCCACTTTGGTCCTCACACCACTGGTACCTTCTATGCACATGTCTCTGGTGCTCTGCAGGTGTCCAGGTAACCATCCTGGATCCAGCATCTTGGGTTGCATGCACAAATGCAGAGCCTGCAGACAAGAAAGGCATCAAGGGACCTCTGGTGAGTCCCCTGTCTGGACCCCTTCCCCCACCCAGGGCCAGAAGCTGCACAGCTCTGCCTTACTTGCAGTGGTGCTCATTTGTAGCTGCTCTGCTAAATGGTGCCTGGAAGATCACTAGCAAAAAGGCACAGTTTCGCCTGTTGCTTACACTTTGGTTGTGGGTTTGAAACAGACAGAGGCGAGATGGGGCCAGCTGTACTGTACTACGAAAATCTCCCCCTCCTTTCTCCCCCTATGCTCCAGAATGCCAGGGCTTCCAACCCTTTTCTGTTTTTGCAGCTTGCCTCACTATGCTTGCTGCTGATTGCACACCTTTTCACAGTCCCCATGCTTTTTTTTTTGTGGGGACTGGCCTTTTTCTCAGAGACTGACTGAATTCATGGTTTCCACAAAAATCATAAAATCGTGAATTTCTGTACACCCTTAGTGATAAGCTCTGGCCTAAGCTAGACCTTCACTTCTCAAGGGGCCGGGGGGGGGGGGGGGGGGGGGGGAGAGGAGAGGAGTAGGGTGCTGCAATGCTCCATGGGATACCAGCAGAATCAGACCTACTGTGAGTTGGGATGTGATGTAGTACAGATGTTCATTCTGATGCACTAACCTACAGTGCTGAAGTCTGATATCACACCCATCCAGTAAAGTGGGATCGACCATTTTTACAATGGCCTATGTGCCCTGACTGTCTGATTACAGCTGTAGAGCACTTTCTGCATGCTTAATGTGCAATAAGTCTAACTTCTGTACCTGGCCAGAAAGACCACAACTCAGAATGCTTTTAAGACTATGGATTTCTATTTGAAGTCTCTGGGCTTATCTTGCACACCCAACAGGGTGAACATTACATAGCAGCCTGCAGCACCTTTAAAAGGATCTCAAATTACTCCGGGGCATCCTGGTTGAGAATCACATGTATAGTCACCCAAACCAGAGATCACTTTGTTTAAAAATGTACAGATATTAGGCTGATTATTCAATTGGAATAGATCAAACCTGTTAGATCTCAGGGCAGACCGTAAGGTGCATTTCTTTTATTGGCTTTAGGAAGCGCGATGTAAACTGTTGTTTCTGTGTTGCTATTTTCCATCTGTGTGGATAAAGCTAGGCTGTTGGGTTAGATATATGAACAATACAATCCATACAAGATGTACTACTTAGCTAGTGTTCCAGGCACTTTTAGTGCTATATAAATGGAAATGAATAAATCTTTCTTTAATGAGATGAACAGAAGCCTAATGGAGAAGTGAGGAAAATGAAGCAATCCTATAAATGGGAGCTAGCATCATGTTTCACTAGACCATGAGTTTAATAGAATATATTAATAGTACATCCTTAGGGCTGACTTATCTTTACTCTTGAAGTATGTATTCCAAGTCCTGGTGATACATCTTTATAAAAAAAAGCTAGCAGCAGTTGAATTGGTATTCCAGTATTTAAGCGGATCAAGTTAACCTCATCTCAATCTAAATTGGTGCACCTATACAGATGAACTAACTGAGATTGGTGCACCATTTTTGGAGCAATTTAAGTTCTCTGTGGGCCGGGGCATTTAGATCTACTTAACTGAGATTAGGTCTATTTAAAAGTAACACCTGAACATACCCATTAATATTTTTGAGGAAAACTGGAATAAAATAACAAAAAAAGATTGCAAAAACCAATCACATTTTGCCCATATGGGGAAAAATGCTTTTTTGTTCAACAAGTAAAAGTTAGTTTAAAAAAATTTAGAGAAAGCATGGAATGGGGAAAAAAAAACAAACACTTTTTGAATTATTCTTCAGTCTTTCACCTTTCCTCCACTGTTGAGGGGACAGGGGGATAGGGGAGCAACAGGTTGTAGTGGGAGAGAGGAGTGAAATGATGGAATAGGATTTTTTTTTTTTTTTAATTTCCTGGAAGTTGGGAATAAGAATGGGAAAGGAGGAGTTAAAGATCAAGGATGCTTGTACATGTGATGAAAATTGCACTTTTGTGTGGTTTAATGATGTCACACTGCATGAATGTGAGTTTTTGGCAATTTAAACAAGCTTGTGTTGTCATAAACTAATCTCCATCCCAATGTAGTTTAGTTTGCAACACCACAACTTGGAATGGTTCAATCATTAATGTCACATGTACATGGTAATTCATTGGATGATGTGTGATGAGTCTTGTCACAACCCAATTATAGCAGTGCCCATGCCACAAGCAAGAGATACCAGTTAAAGCATTTTATTTTGCACTAGGTTAACTAAGGGTTAACAAAATGATAGTAACAGCTTTCTCCGCTGTGCATGCCAACAAGAGATTTATAACTGCGCCACTAACAGAAATGAAACTTTAACCTTCTGTGCTTTACATAAATCATTATAATTGGTCAGAGTAATACAGGGAGTAGCCCTAAAATAACACCCTAGCGAAAACCGCTATATAATTGGCGATTCTAATTAAATTTATGATGTGGCAAAAACCAATTGGCTATTACACAAATAAAACCCGTTTTTTACTTCCGCAAAGTCGGAGACCTCCGTACACACCTTGGAGACCTCCGAACATACGTCAGAGTAATTAGACAATTTGATCACTTGTCTAAGTTCCCCGTCTCGACCCAATCTCAGACGTAAATCAACGACTGCCGGCCCGACTATTTCTGCCCAAATGCTTATGCAGACCGACCTAATGAACCCTAAGCTGTAACTAACCAAGTATCTGACCTTCGTCATTCACCACCTTGATGGCGTAAGTAAACAATCTTGCTTTTCAACCGATAAGCGTCTTCTAAGGCTCCAGACCCCTCGCTGCAGTGCATGGCAGCGACAAGTCTCTTTATCCATTGGGTGTCGCTACAGTTTTTGTGTAGTGAGCCAAATGTCACTACAATTTGCAGGTATTTGGATGTAATGAATGTTTTAGGACACCAAGGAGGGGACCTGCTGACTGGCTTCAAAACTTGCAACAGTTGCAAAGCATAACTCTTGCATGCCCAGCAAAACTCCCCAGACTGCCCAGCAACAAACAGCTATGAAGATCCCTGTCATATTGAATGAAATAGTTTGAATGTTTGTAAAGGTTGCCCATTAGCCAGTTTCAGGAAGAAGATAAGATTTATCTCCTTATCTAAGTCATTGTTTTTGGACTATGTGCAAAAGGTCCTGACTTTGTTTA
>NW_005842937.1:49274-51117 GCF_000455745.1 Alligator sinensis
TATGATAAGTTGAGTAGGAGGAGCCCAATGACGGCAGCTCACTCAATAAAAACCTGTAACTTACTGTCCCAATTTGGAGGTGACTTCACTTGCAGAACAACGAAGGAAGAATCGCAAGTATAAGTTCAGATTAGATTGATCGCCTAATCAAGCCTCTCCGTGAACACGAATCTCTTAGTTCACGCTGAAGCCGCGGAGCACCTGAAAGGGACTGAAGGAAGGGGACGTAGTCCTATCACTGGTGAGCCCAGCTCATTGAATCGTATTGCTGAGGCCAGCCTATTGAACCGTACTACTGAGGCCAACCCATTAAATTGTACTACTGAGGAATGAAACCATATTTTGGTATTTGGCTTCTCGGTATTCTAGGATTGTAAGTATATTATGAAAAATAACAGTATTGATTCAAATTTAACTTTTAGTTGTAATTGTAGTTGTTTTTGTAACACTAATTCTTATAGCATTGTTTGGGAAGGAAGTGCATTCGGAGCATTGTTTCTGATATATGTAATTATTGTGTTCTTAATGTTTGTGGTGTTTCTTAAAGCTAAGCAGTGTTATATATGTAGCAAAGAATTTTAAAATAAAATTGTGTTGTATGAATTAAGTGTGCAATCATTGTGAAATCGTGCAATCAGCTAACTACTCCCCCAGCCAGTGAATCAAAATGAATCAGTAAATTGTGTGGGATTTTCTCTATTCCATAACCCACTAGAGACAATCCCCTGCTCCCCTCCACCCAGCACTAGGGCTGTGCGAGTCTTTGGATCCCACTTTGATCCAGTGCCGCTTCAGATGCTTTCAGCATCTGAGGCGGCATGCCTGAATCGAAGCGCAGGCTCAGTAAAGTTATCTGAAGCAGGTTGGAGCGTCTGAAGCACTTCGGATCTGCTTCGGTCGCCTTGATTGACAATTGGTGGGGGGGGAGCCGTGGGGGAGAGAGACTGACATCTGTAGGTAGCCAGTGAGAAGGATTTCTCACTGGCTACCTTTCTAATGGCAGTGTCTGTGGAGTAGGAGTAGAAACAGCATAAAAGCCTCTGTTTTGAGGTGTTCTGTACCTTTTCGCAGCTTGTTACCTGTCAGGAACTTTGTGAGGGAGGAACACTCAGACTGAGACATTGCAGCTTGCTCTGGCTCAGTACTAGTTGAACTTGCCTACTGCTTTTTCTTGTTACAAAGGAGTGGGTAGGATTTAGCTTAGCTTAGCTTAGCTATTCTATTTAATTATTATTAGTATTACGATTCAATTTATTTCTTTGAATTTATATTTGCTCTTTTTTTTGTAAATTTTGCAAAAAGAAAGGTGTGCTTTCTCTGCCAGTGTGATCTATCACTGTGCAGGTAGGCATAGATTGCTTGCATGCACGCACGCATGCACACACACACACAGATACATAGACAGAAACAATATAGAGAAAAATCAGATATTCATAGCAGAAGAAGACTGAACACAATTTTTACATAACCCTTAACACTGAAGCAAACATTCAAAGAAGAGGCCGGTGCATGCATGCAACAGAGGAAATAAAACACGAAATACAAAAGTGGTTTGCATTGTAATTTGTTCCCTCTCAGGATCAGGCCTGAGACTGGAGGCAGTGTTTTTTTTTGGTGAGGAACGTGCCCCCGCAGGTAGTTGGGTTTTCTTGTCTTTGATAGATTCTGGTGTGCAGTTTGTGGGGGTACTGGAGATAGTTTGCACTTCATCAGCCTCTTCAGTAGTAGGTACAGAAACTCATGGACTCAATATACACAGTGGAGTTATGGCACACTGCGACCTGCTGGACATCTGACACCCCAAGCACCTCTGCACTTTTACCTGCGCTGCTACATCCCCCTG
>NW_005842937.1:51621-56432 GCF_000455745.1 Alligator sinensis
CCGGACAACAGCCTCCCCCACCGAGACACACACAGCTGGCAGGCTTCATGGCCTGGCAGGGCCCAGCACCCAGGCCTGCACTAGATTTCACCCCCCTGTGCCCCAAGACAGACACAGTTGCCCAAGTACCCACCCACATGACAAGTTTTGCCTGTCAGCAGCTTGGGGTGCAGTTCCCCCCAAATCCCTGCACCAACCTTTTTAAACTTGGCAGGCTTTATGGCCTGAGCAGAGGCCACCACCCCTGCAGTTTGCAGCCTGCTGAGCCTTAGCGCACACATGGTCATTTGTGTCATGGGTTTTGCCTGTCAGCAGCTTGGTGCGCAGTTCCCCACAAACACCTGCACCGATCTTCTTGAAACTTGGCATGCTTTGTGGCCTCACCAGGGGCTACCACCACTGTAGTTTTCAGCCCCCTATGTCACACATAGGTGTGACAGGAGTTTTGCTTTCAAGAATTTGGGGTGAAGTTCCCCCCAAGCCCCTACACTGATCTTCTTGAAACTTGGCAGGCTTCATGCTTCCAGCAGAGGCTACCACCCCTGCAAGTTGCACTGAAATTGGAGCTAAAATAACACAGTTATAGATATTTCATTCATCCCCCATTATAACTTATAGCCAGATCTCCGAAGCGGCTCCGAAGCTTCAGAGCAACTTCAGCCGGACTGAAGTAACAAACCGATCTGGAGCTCTGGATCAGATCGCAGCCATCCGAAGCGGCTGGATCCGAAGCTGGATTGGATTGCTGCCGACTCGCAAAGGCCTACCAGGCACCTCTAAAAAATCCCTTTTCAGCTGGCTGTGGCGTAACTGTCCCCCAATGCCATTAATTCATTTGCTGGTTTTACGTAAACCTGACAGGTGGAGTTCTGTGAGCCTGCATGAGTGGTAAGTATGCCCATTTTATGGCGGGTGAGTTCTGTCAGCATTCATTCCCTCACTGGCTATGTCTGAACTGCTCGCCAGTTCTGATCCTGTCCCACTGGGAGTGATGTCTTGACACATGGGTCACTGGGTAGCCTGCTGTTGTGCCATGCCCTGACTGCCATGGCACACTAGCTGGCTGTGCTTACACAGGGCTAAAAGATATCCAGAACAAGTATGCCCATAAGATACAAAGTTGCCATGGGTGCAAAGCCCCCCTCCATGCCTTGACCCTGCCTGGCACTAGCATGTCTGATGTCCAAACTTTGCTCAGCAACAGCAGGGTGGGAAGGAGGTGAACTTCCTTTGCCTCTGTCACCTCAAGACTTATAAATTGAGGACATAGCTCCCCAGGATACCCATTATTGATCTGAGATGTCTGACATTTGGGGGAGAATGGAGTGGACTAGGGTGCATATGTCTAGGTTCAATTGGATCTTCACTGAAACAAAGAGCCTGATGCAGGTGCTGGGGGACCCTGAGGTCAGGTGGCAGTTTGTCTGTAGCCCACAGGCCAAGTGGCACATCTACCTTGATGTTGCCAGGAGAATGGGAGAGTGGGGGCACAACAGGATATTAGTTCAGTGCCATATCAAAGCAAAGATGCTGCAGGCTGCTTTCTGCAGGGATGTGACCAGAGCACAGTGGTGGGGCACCCCACTGCATGACATGGCTCATTGCAGATATATCTACCCACTAATGGAGGTACTGGATTGGTATACAGGGACAGAGGCCTCTGGGGGGTCCACACCTGCTGAGACACTGCTGTAACTCAGCACTGACACAAACACTGCTGTAACTTAAGGGGGTTCTAGTGGAGAAGATAGCGGCAGGGTCCTGGTCATGTCACCTGCTGCTGCCTCTGAGGAGGATTGACCGCAGAGCTCAACCTCCACACTTAGTATGTGAAGTGTTGGGGCCCTGTAAATCACCTGTCACCTGATCTGACAGCTGAGCTTATAGATTCATAGAAGTTAGGGGCTGGAAGGGTCCTCATGAGGTCATCGGGTCCAGCCCCCCTGCACTTGGGTAGGAAAGACTGCTGGGGTCAGATGACCCCAGCAAGGTGTGCACCAAGATGTTTTTAAAGATCTACAGGGTAGGCGACTATACCACCTCTGGGGGAACTCTGTTCCAGACCCTAGGCACTCAAATTGTAAACAAGTTTTTCCTTATGTCCAATCTGAAGCAATCTTCAATCAGTTTGTGTCCATTGTTTCCTGTCTTCCCCGGGGTTCCTTGGTGAACAGGTGGTCCCCCAGGCCCTGATGCATGCCCCTAGGTCTATCACCAAGTCCCCTCTAAGTCTTCTTTTCTCCAGGCAAACAGTCCCACATCTTTCAGCCTCTTCTAGCATGACCTACTCTCCAGACCTCTAATCATGCATATGGCCCTCCTTGGGACTCTTTCAAGCTTTTCCACATCCTTCCTGAAGTGTGGGGCTCAAAATTAGATGCAGTACTCTAGCTGTGGCCTCACCAAGGCTGAGTAGAGTGGGAGGATGACATCCTTAGTTTTGCTTGACATGCATTGGTAGATCCATGCCAGTGTATGATTCACTTTGCCAGCTACAGCATCACATTGGTGGCTCATGTTCATTCTGTGATCTATCATGACCCCCCCGGTCTCTTTCAGTTGTGGTGCTGGCAAGTGTAGCACCACCGAGCCTGTAAGTGTATTGCAGATTATTTCTCCCTAGATAGAGCACTTTACATTTCTCCATGTTAAACATCATCAGGTTATGATACACCTACCTCACAAGCCTGTTCAAGTTGACCTGTATCCCCAGCCTGTCCTCAAGTATGAGTACATGCCTCCAAAATTTGGTGTCATTCATGAACTTTGCCAGTACGATTAGGCTGGGCTATAAGATGAAGGAGGGGAGGGGGATGGTGTAGGACAGTGCAGGGAAGTACAGGGCAATGCACAGCAGGGAGGCACTTCAGTGGCCAAAGCAAGCAGGTACTTGTTTGCAGCCACTCAGGACCTGCTACCACCCATGGTCAGGCACCTTTTCTTGGTTATTTTGGGCCAACTGCTTCTTATCCACTTGTAAAATTCACTACATGCATGTTTTTAAATCACTCTGTTTCCTGCATTTCTTGATTTTCAGCTCTGCTTGCAATGTTACCACCAAGGACACACAAGCTGCCAGGGCAGGTTGCCAGCAATGCATGCATGGATAGAATCATGAATGCCCTCAGGGACTGTAAGCATTGGCTGCACGAGAATGAGACAGATCCATCTGGCTATGGGCAGATTCATGGCCATCCAGCTTGACAGGAATCATTCCGAGTCCAGGGTGCATTCCCAGACCTAGGAGGACTGGCAAATAATGGCCGGGCTCCTTGAAATGAGGCCTGCCCAGGAGTAGGAGAAACCAGTATGAATCTGTGCTCTGCCATTTGCCAGTTCAGACAAGCTTGGAAAGTCCCTTAGAGCCAAGTTCTAATTAAAAGTTATTATTGCTTAGATTGACTTTTTTTTTTCCCCTATGAATCATGCATTGTGATGGTAGTAAAAAAACAAAACAAGACAACAATCCTCTGTTGTAGGAAGTATGCATTGTTTTCTTACAAAAGCTGTTCTGTGTTTTGTTTAATTATGGTTAATAGTTGGTTTGTAAATAAAGGTTTAAATGTGCTTTGTTTGATTCTTCACTTCATGTTCCCTGTGTTTAAGATGGAAAGTGTAGAAGGGTTGGGGGAGGAGGGTTGCTGGCTTGTAGGGGGAGGAGCATGTATGAGCTGCTGATGGGCATGCCTGTCTTTCAATAGTGGACATTAGCAGCTAGTCAAGCCTGCCTGCTTGGTTTTGAGTTTGCTTTGTTCTTCTCCACTGCCAATCGCCAGCTGAACTCCTGATGCCCGAGAAGTTGCATGCACTCAGAGGAACTATTGTATGCGCTGTGCAGCACCCCACCCAATTACTGCTACCCACATTAACAAATTCTGGATTAGCCCACCACCAGCCTGCTTTGGTTTGGCGACTGTGTCTTTCTCTGGTCACAGTAATAAAAGCCTGGGCCTTGAAAGTTCCTGACCCTGCCACAGGCTCCCCCTTGGGTGGGGTGGCTGAGGAATCACTGAGAAGATGTATGCTTTCAGAGTAAGTATTAGGGCACTGTGCAGCACCCCCAATTACTGCTTATCACTGTATCCTGCAGTAGTCACATTCTAAGCAAACACCTCTCCCTCTTCAGCCCAGAGGTGGGTGTGTCCTCTTTCATTAGTGCAATGCATCTGAAACAAGCCTGGTTTTCTTTGTTTTGGTTTACCTCACCCTCACAACCCATGCCTCTACACCCCTTCCCATTACAGCAGACAGACACGGATGAAAATACATTTTAATTTCACCAAAGCATTTATTTTATTGTCAGTAACTGAAGCAGAACCAAAATAATACAGGAATAATGACCACTCCCTAATTTCTTATAAAAACAACAGCACTAACAACTAAAAACACACATCACTCACCATAGGTTCTTCTCCTCCCCCCCCCCCCCCCCCCCCGTCCAGTGCTCCCCTGTCTCACCCTCCCCTTCATCACTAAAGCATAGTGGTGCTCTCCCTGGAGGCCCCTCTCCACAGTTGGAAGTGTCCCTGCTGGTCCACAGTGCTTCAGTCTGGAGGGTGGTCCTGCTCCAGAAATGATGTGCTGGAGCCGGTTTGCTCCCTATGTTCACTGCCTTTGCTACAGTAAGTAATGTAGCAGAAAGCCCCCTTTTCCTCTTGCCTGTATTTGCTCTCCCCTCTTTGGATATGTTTCTCTTTTTCTACCTTTTCTTCCTTCCTCTCTCTTTCACTTTAAGATAAGGAATTGTGTTTTAATCTGTGTGTGCGCATTTTGTATCTCCCCTTGTATTTTGGTATTTTTATCTATTTGTG
>NW_005842937.1:56694-58744 GCF_000455745.1 Alligator sinensis
GGGGGCACCAGAGTCCCTCCCAGGGCACCCGGGGGGGGGGGGGGAAGAAGTCCCACGAGGGGCAATGACCCCTGGATTGGGCAAACCTGAAAAAGTGGGGAGTCACCAAAGTCTGCCAGGGACAGATAAAAGGCAGTGAAAAGTGACCCTCAGTGGTGCCCTCTTGATCTCCAACTCGACCAGACCTGTCCAGCCAGAAGGACCAGCCAGCGACCCCCTTCTGGAAGATAACACCACACTGAAAGAAGCCTCAACGACAGACTCCAGCACTTGTAGGATAGGTATACCTGACTCTGTAGCCTGCTACTGTGTGTATGTATGTGTGCGTGTGTGGGGACCAGCCCCAAGGTTTATGATTACAGTGTTTCAATCTGCCTAATAAACTAGAATTTTAAGGATCCCGAGTTGGACATTTGTAGCCAACAGTAACAGGGAGGGGTTAGCTCCTGGGTTCTCTCTTCCCCCTTCACAGTGACATTCAAATAGGAAAAAAAAGAATAAAGATAAAGACAGGAATGAAAAGAAGAATAAAATAAGAATTAAAAAAAAGTTTAAAAATATTTGTATAAAAATTCAAAATGGTTTTTCAAAAGTGTGTAAACACATACAAATAAATAAATAAAAATGAAATGCCACTTAATTTAATTAATGAAATTGCATCAGTTTCAGTCACCTGTACATATCTGCGAGTGGTGAGCTATACACTGCTAATCGCTGCTACAGACCAATGATGTGTACGGCACCCCCTGCTGTAACTTAATACAAAGAGATCAGCAGGGTGGATTGTTATGCAGCACCACGTGCAGAAATTTACTGTGAATAGCACACTAAGCATTTTGTGAGATTTAAGACCGATAATGTGTAAACAGTGATGGAAAATAAAACCTACCATTTCAATTTAGGCAGCATAGAATGCAACCCTATAGAACTACCCTCCCCCCCACCGTCACGTGTACAAGGGCCCCAAGAGGAAAAGAATGGAACCCAAAATTGGGTGGAAGATATGTAGGAGAAAAACAAACAACTGTGTACCACAATAAACACATGCCTAAAATCTATCAAAGACAAAAACACCCAATTACCTGTACAGGGGTGTAGGTTGTAGCCATGTTGGAATATCCAATTACCAGTGGGGGCACATTTCTCACAAGAAAACTACTCTGTCTCCAATCTCTCAGTCCTCATCCTCAAAGGAAACTTACAAAACACTTCTCAGAGATGAGCCTATGAACTCCACTTCATCAACCTCCTGGATACTCATGGACTAAATATAGATATTGGATGTATGGCACATTATAACCTGCCTGCCATGTGGTAACCTGTCTGCATTTTATCAGCTATATTTTATCACCTTCCACCCTCTCCCTCAACCCCCCCCCCCCCCAGCCTGTCTCTCACCCATTGACTCCTCAATCTACATCTTCACTGACTGCCTGTCTTGTATGCATACCAGTCTTACTTTTCATTCCATCCAGGAAGAGCACACACCAACTGCTGAAACTTCCTCAGCCTGACGAAGGGTTTTTGAACCTGAAAGCTTGCTTAAAAATTGTTTTCCCAACTATTTAAGTTGGTCTAATAAAGGATATCAGATTCACCCAAAGAACCTTGTCTGCCAATTACCTGTAGGTCCACACTTCTCACAAGATAGCCACCGTCTCTCCAGTCTCTCAGTTCTAAACCTCAAAGTGAATTTACAAAACATCTTTTGTAAATGAGCTTATGAACTTCACTCCATAAATCTACTGGATACAGAAAGTCATGGACTAAATATAGATATTGGATGTATGGCACATTATAACCCATTTCCTTTGAATCTCACTAACAAGTATTTGCATTTTCAGACCTCCATTTTGCATTTTGGCTTCTTTTCTACTGAGGAAAGCACACCAACACCAACAGGGTTTTCCTATTCCTGAAGAAGGGCATGTGCGCCCAAAAGCTTGCACAGAACAATTTTTCCAACTATTCATTTGATCTAATGAAAGATATCACATGTACCCAAAGAGCACTGTCTGCCAAACAACATGCAAGGCATTTGCTGACATAT
>NW_005842937.1:58775-81331 GCF_000455745.1 Alligator sinensis
GGGAAAGAGAGCAATTCGACCAGATTTAAGCTATTGAAGATGCCGTTACTGAGGGCGTTTTGTTTTCCCTTAAAAGCTCACATAAGTGTGCAAGCTAAAGCCCACTTAACCTTTCATAAATATTACATCCAAGACCCCAAAGAGGCCATTATTGAAGTCTTATCTGATCTACTTTCAAATTCAGGGCATAATGTTCCGCCCAAGCAATACCTGCATCAAACCCATACCCTCTGGGTGTGCTAGAGTGGTAATTCCAATGTTGATTTAAAGATTTTAAGTCATAGCCTTATGTAAGTTGCTTCAATATTTAATTACTTTGACTGTTAAAAATCTACTCTTTGTTTGCAGTCTGCTAGATTGGAGCTCTCCATCATCAGGAACCTTTTCACCCTACAAGCTCTGTCCAAGTGGGAACTTGTAGACTGTTATCAAGTCAATGCTAGACCTTCACTTGAATAAACTGAATGGGTAAGTAAAGAATGAGCTTCTACAGTACTTTTTCTGAATTCTTTCAAGCACTCTTGTTGCCATGTGTTGACACTAAATCTGGACACAGTGTTTCTGTATTGGGCTTTCTAATACCATTTTAAAAGATAATGTCATTCCCTTAGTTTCTACTTAATATGCGTCTGTTTATAAAGTCAGAGATCACACTATGGAGCCTAAAGAATCTTTGCAAGGAGATCAGAGAGGACTATGTTTGTATGTGTAAAGCATGACATTTAAAATAGTTTGGTTAACTTTGCATTTATATTTAAATAAATAACAGCAATAAAGGAGGAGTCTTTAGGAAGAACACCAGTAGATTTACTATTTAGCAGGTTTTGTTTATAAGTTATTCATTGAACTCCAAATATTATTTATTATGTTTTTGATACTGTTTACAATGTCTCCTGGATGCGTTTTATTAATGGCATGTTTACAGACAAAAATTATTCTAGAATAAAGTAGACTATGAATTTAAATCAGAATAGCTATTGCAGAATAATCCTGTGTGTAGATAAGGCCTGACAGAACACCATACCATTTCTTCCTGCTTTCTCTTCGGAAGTTGATGGGGGACTACTAGAATTACTTATCAGGGATTTACATGCAATAGCCCTGAGGTTTAACTCTGCATGATACGTTGTGAAGATTCCCAAAAAGACAGAATTCAGCAAACAGTTCATCTGAGGTGCAAGATGAAAGAGAGTATAACAGTCTTTGTTTCAGTTTCCCTTCATCCTGCTAACACATACACCATTGCTTTCTTATGAACATGAAAAACACATTGCCATAAAGCAATAAATCTTATAGCAGATGAGGAATGATGTGCTGGCCAAGACACATGCAGCTAAGGAGAAGAGGATTTTAAAGAACCTACTAATTCCCAATTCTGTTCCTCTCTTCATAAATTGACTCTTTCCAGGTGGGAGAAAAGTCTGAATGACTGCTTCAAGCTGTTCTCATGATTACAGAAGTCATGTTTGTTTAACACTTGAACTAACATTTACTGAATAAAATGGAAACTCTCTTAATGACTTCAAAAGACTAGTTCTGGGCTTTACCAGGCCCCCAAACAATCAGAACCAAACAAGTTTGGCTTGAATACCAACTGTTGAATACATGTGAAACTTTATCATGATCTAACTAGATCAGGGCTGTCCAAAGTCTAAGTGACCAGAAGCTGCACACCCACGGGCAATGCCGGGGCAAGCCACAAGTACACCATGTGGCTGGTGCCACATGGTACGACACATGGATGCCCCTCCCCATCCTTCCCCTGCTCTACTGCACCATGCATCTACATAGGCACCCCTCTGAACTGCCTCCTTTCCCCCAGCTACTACACTGTGTGCCTGTGTGACCCCAGCTACACACTCAGCTGCGCTTTACCAGGGGTCAGGGCAGGAACAGGTAGCAAAAGCAGGAACCCAGAGACTGGCTTCTGTTCTAGCAAGAAGGATGGGGGAAAATGGTTGCCAGGCAGGAGCATGGGGAGCCTTGCAGGCCACATGCAACCTACACAGCACTAGTTGGATGGCCCTGACCTAGAGAATAAATATTAACAAAAATTTTTATATATAACTTTGATTTAAGATTAAATTGTGATCAGCTCACAAACATTCTGCAAGTTTCAAAAAGAAACTAAAAATGACCAAAGGTTAGCAATGCCTTAGTTTTAGCTGCTTACTTTTCAGGGAGGACTTTCAGAAAGAGCTGAGTACCAGTGCTCTAAAAAAGTCCTCTCAGGAGACTCAGATTGGATATCTACAATAGCTAGTCATAACTGAAAAACTTGGCCTCAAATCAAGTTGAATTTTACTGAAAGTTACTAGCTCACCTTTGCTTAGCACGAGCATGATCTTTGTAGACAAGGCATTGGCAACGTATGGTCCGCGGGCCAGCTGTAACCTGAAAAGATGCTGCATTTGGTTTGCAGAGCTGGAGGGCTTTGACCATGCCTGTACCAGGGATGGGTGGTAAGGAGCTGCACTAGGTCCAGGCAGCTGCACCTGTGCCACTGCTGTTTCCCCCAGGTCCTTGCTCCTTGGCTGTGGTGCAGGTGTAGCTTCTAGCTAATAGGGAGCCATGTCAGAGCCCAGAAATGAAGGAGTGGGAGCGGGGAGAGAAGCAATGGCAGTGAGGATGCAGCTTCCAGCTGCCTGGCCTCAGTGCAGCTTCTCACTGGCTGAAAGCTGTGCCTCGGCTGTAGCTGGAGAGCAGGGGGCTGGAAAAAGCAGCACTGGGCTGGCTTCGCTCCCAGATGCAATGCCTTGAGATGTGACCGTTGTTTGCGTGGTGCTCTGGCCAGGTGCCGGAAGACTGGAAGAAGGCCAATGTGGTTCCCATTTTCAAAAAAGGGAGGACCCAGGCAACAATAGGCCCATTAGCCTTACTTTCGTCCTGGGGAAGCTCTTCAAGAAAATTATCCAGGAGCACATTTGTGAGGGACCAGCATGGGGGATGATGCTCAAGGACAACCAGCATGAGTTCATTAGGGGCAGGTCCTGTCAGACCAACCTGATTGCCTTCTATGATCAGGTCACAAAATCATTGGATACAGGTGTCACGGTGGATGTAGTCTTTCTGGACTTCAGGAAGGCCTTTGATGGTCTCCCACCCCATTCTCATTAAAAAGCTAGGCGACTTGGCATTGATGCCTACACAGTCAGATGGATCACAAATTGACTAGGGGGCCACACCCAGAGAGTGGCGATGGATGGGTCTTATTCGACCTGGAGGGATGTGGGCGGTGGAGTCCCCCAGGGCTCGGTCCTCAGGCCCATACTGTTCAATTTCTTTATTAGTGACTTGGGCAAGGGGGTGAAAAGCACCCTGTTCAAATTTGCTGATGACACCAAGATCTGGGGCGAGGTGGGCATGCTAGAAGGGAGGGACAGGATACAACTGGATCTGGACAGGTTACAGGGGTGGGTGAATGTGAACAGGATGGGATTCAATACTGACAAGGGCAGGGTACTGCACTTGGGCAGAAAGAACCAGCAGCATACCTATAGGCTGGCGAACTCCCTTCTCAAAAGCAGAGAGACAGAAAGAGATCTTGGAGTCATTATCAATTCTAAAATTAACATGGGTCACCAATGTGAGGACGCAGTCAGTAAGGCTAACCACACCTTGTCATGTATCCACAGATGCATCATGAGCAGGACCAAGGAGGTGATTCTCTCCCTCTATGCGACATTGGTCAGGCCACAGTTGGAGTACTGCATCCAGTTCTGGGCGCTGCACTTCAGGAGGGATGTGGACAGAATTGAAAGGTTCCAGAGGAGAGCCACTCGCATGATCAGGGGGCAGCAGGGCAGGCCCTACAAGGAGAGACTACAGGACCTGAACCTGTTCAGCCTTCACAAGAGAAGGCTGAGGGCGAGGATCTTGTGGCAGTATACAAATTCACCGGTGGTCGGGGTGCAGAAAGGAATAGGAGATGCTCCGTTTACCAGGACACCCCTTGGAATAACCAGGAACAATGACCATAAGCTGATAGGGAGTAGATTTAGGTTGGACATCAGGAAGAACTTCTTCATGGTTAGGGTTGCCAGAATCTAGAATGGGCTTCCAAGGGAGGTGGTGCTCTCCCCTACCTTGGGGGTCTTCAAAAAGAGACTGGACAAGCACCTGGCTGGGGTCAGATTACCCCAGTGCTTTTTCCTGCCACTGGCAGGGATCCATTGAGGTCCCTTCTGACCCTAGCATCTATGAATCTGCAAAAGTTCATACTACAGTTGCTCAGAAACAGGCTTTGGGCCATCTGTTTAGCAGCACTTCTGCAGCTTAGCTAGGCCTCTTGAAAATGGTCAAGGCTGACAGCAAGCCACTGTCTAACCTATTAGCAACCCTGACAGCCAGATGACCACCATTATTTGTTCCCCTCTCTTGAGCACACTTTTCTATGCCAACTACATTTAAACTGATTATATAAACAAGTATTTGTAAGACTGCTTTCAGTTAGAATAGCAACTTAGACCGCTTTGAGATGTGACCATTGTTTGCATATGCAGCATATTCTATATCTGAACTGGTCTACTGAATTAGGGCCTGATTAGGATGGGTGCTTATAAAGACTGTGGGGACAGTCACCCTGTTCAAACATTCATTTCATTTATAATTCTTTGAGGCTATGTTTGTGCACATTGCCCAAATAAAAATGGCAGAGCTGGCCAAGCAGGTCCTTGTACATATGATTTACTGTCTGAAGGAGTGTCACAGTTGGCATGCTCCCATAGCATGAAATGATGCAACTCTGATCTTCTCCCAACCTAGACCTCTGCTTAAGTGGCACAAGGTCCTTAGGTTACAAACTCCACAGGGAAAGCGCTATGCTTATCTCTTATTGTGCAGTGCCAAGAACATCAAAGGGTCTCTGTAAATAAAAGTGATAAATAATCATCTGGAGTTTTCCTCTGACTGCAGCCATGCTCTGAATTGTTATGTGCCTTAATGCAATTTGACATGTTAATTAGCTGTGAGCAGTCTCATTTTCTTGCAGAGTAAAATACCAACCTTACAATAAATCGGAAGGTAACAGATGCCTAGCGCTGCTTCTACCCTGCCTGAAAGAAGTAAATTATATTTAACATTAAAAAATAATTCTTCTTCAATGGAACCAGTTACAGACACAATACTTGAATAATCATGAGATTGTACCACCATATCCAGTGTGTTTCCTTTCCTCTTAGTGTTAATCCTACTTCTTCCTTCACCTCAAATTGAAGACTATAAATAGAGCTGTTCAGGAATTTTCCAGCTGACTACATTTCTGGTGGAAAATGCTCTTTTTCACAAAATGATTTTTTTTTCAGCACACTTTCACTTTTCTCTGGAGAAAACTAAGATAGCTGTCAGTGCAGAAGGCAGTCAGGGAGCTGCAGCCAAACCTGTAGGTAGGCAAAGGGGCTAAGGACATATTTTGAGCAGGTTCCACCCACTTGCAAGTGTGAAATATAAGACTGGACTTCTAGAGCAGAGGTATGCAGGCTTGGCCCTTTTCCAAGAGTGATGGGGCTGAATATACTTCTGTATCTCTGAAAAATTTGGGACCTGGATGGCCCATACATTCTTTGCATTTTTATACCACTTTTCCCTCAAGGACTGCTCAGTACTAGAGATGGCTGACATTCAAAATTTCCATTTAAGGGGAAAATTTTGACAGATGAAATTTGATTTTGTTCCAAAGTGTAAAAACAGTTATTTTCAAAAGTAGTAGATATTAAAAAAAAAATAATTTTCAAAAAAATTAAGATGTGTCAAGATTTATGCTTTTCATGTTTCTATTTCATGGATAAAAGTGCATAATACAGCAGGTGATAAAATGTCAAGTTATGGAAATACTCAATTTTTTTTTATGACGACAATAAAAGTCAGCTGCTAAGAAAGTATCCCGTTTTCTCCAGCAGTGTACCCTATCTGTTCTAATGAAAGTCTTAAACTTTAGCTTATTTTTCCTTAAGCAAACTGTTTCATTAGAACATAAACGGAAGAGAAAAATCAGATGTTTCAATATATGTTAACTAGGAGTTGAGTTTAATGTTTATGAAAATTTTCCAGCTAACTCTACCAAGAAATTCACAAAGCTCATTTTATATTCACAGCTCTCCTGGTAGACATCATTATCCTAATTTTACAGATAAAGCACAGACAGGTTAAGTGATTTAACCAAAGTCACAGAGCAAGTTGTTTTGCTGAGCCAAAGAATCTAGGAGTCTTTACAGTGCTATATAGAAATACCCAAGCTGACTCTGAGCAAATTACTTTGGTTACTGGAAGTAGCATAGATTCATTAGTGTAGTGCTCTGCTACAGTTAATTTATACATTGCTTCTCAGCAGCAGTAACTACCACAGCTACACTGCTCAGGTACCCAAGCTAACCTATTTTAGCGCAAGCTCAGATATTTCTATACAATTCTATATTGTGCCATGTAGACATAACCCTAGGTACTACTGTTACTAAACAACAGCAAAAGTTGGCTACACTAACTGTAAAACAGTGCTGGTTTCCTGCCTACTTCATGGAAAGGTAAAGGTTAGATACTAGATGTATTAGGCATGGGTTCTGTCCCTGTAAAGTGTGGTCCCTGTGTGCACCTTTTCTTTGTTACTGCAAGATATCAGCCTATGTTACCAGATAATACCAGCCTCTATTACTTACAATGCAACTAGATGAGGGGGATAGAAAAGTTCTAACAAGTAGATTAGCAGTTAACAATGATTATGCATATCAAATGAAATAGAGAAATGTTCACAGTATGACTTTCTTCTTTTAAGAAGGAAAGAGACCCTTCAAATAATGAGGTATAACTTGGACAAGTCTAGATATCTAGAAAAAAAGAGCTCCAAGGTAGGAAAAGGCAGGTGTGGTTTTTCTATAAAATAATAGAAAGGAAGAATCAGTGCAGGTCTTGTCTTATAAGGGAGCTACAGAAGAAATGCTTAACTTTTCTTTTAAATCCAAACATTTACATCAAATACATATTTGTAAAAATCTTTGACAAAGAAAAAGCCTTGTCCTTTATACAAGTCAAGCATATTTCCCTGCATACGTAGAGCAGCGACAGGTCCTTTCTCCCATCAGGATGGAGACAAAGGCAGTTTCCCAACTTGAGAATGAATATACTCCCCATAGTCATTAGGAATTCAAATGAACTTTCACTTTTGCTCTGGCTCCTGTTGGAACCACTGTTCTAAACTCCTGTACCTACCAAGATTTCAAAGTACTTACAGTTTCTGGCTGTTTCCAAATCCAGTGGATTCTGGGAAATCTCAAACTGTCTACTAATCCACTGCCTTATAGTATCAGGACTTACTGACATTTTCATCTACCTTGAGCCCACATTGGTACTAAAGTAGCTCTCAAAGAAGCTGTTCTTAGATTAACTGAAATCAACTCTAAATCAGAAGGTATGTGGAAATCCTGAGGAACTTTATCCCCAGCTGGTGCAAATTGGCATAGTCCTTCTGAAGTGGAAAGTGATAAGTAGATTTACACCAGCTGAAGTTCCTTGCAAGTATTCTCTGGGTGGCTTCCAAGCATTTAAAAACCATTCAAAGGTTTGAGAATGGTTTTCAGAACAGTGAACTGTTCTAGCATAGGAAATGTATGAAAACAAAACAGCTCAGTATCAGAATCAGGTCCTACTGGCGTATCCAGTCGGCTCCTGTTTCCCATCTAGTGGAAGAACTCTACTGACAGGGATTCTTTGTTGAAAACAGATAAAGTTAACTTTCTTAGCAACAATGCTATTAATTAAAGGATAGAAAAGCCCTTTTAAACTAGGAAATTCAATCTTACTTTCTCTTTTTTATCTTGGTTCTGCCAAGGATTTGGTGCAAGCTATTAAAAGGTGGGCAAACAAACTGGAATTACTACATAATTTTACACTGCCGTAAGTGTGGAGGCATATCAACATCATTGGGGAATGTATGCAGGTGGGATAACACTCAAAAATTAACTTCCTGACTGCTTATAATAGAACAAAGTGTTTCTTCTTTGTCTTGTGGGTGTGTGTGTGTGTGATTGTATTGTTGCTTTAAGGCAGGAACTGTAATTTGTTGGATTTTGGAAACAAACCAAAAAACCCCCACTTCTTGCACATTGGTCAGCAATTACTGCTCTTGACTCAATCACCCCAATATGGCATTATCACCACTTACTGAACACCATCACTATATTTGCACACTGCTTACCCAATGGAGACCCCACTGGGTGGAGGTCTTTATGGACTGCCACAATGGGAATATTAAACATGGATGAACTGATAATAGACCAGTGTGGGTGGTCTATTGCTATATAAAAACTATACAAATAATTAATGGCTATAAAACAAGCACTCTGCCTCAAGGAGCCTGCAATTTAATTTATGTAGAAGCAACAGATAATTTATGCATGAAAACAGATAGAGATCATCAGCTAATTGTGTGTGTCATAAGGGAGGGAAGGATTAAGTAGTTACAAAATACAAGTAGGAGAAAACCAGTTGGGAAACCTGACTTGATAACAATCATTCTGAGTTACTACATTTTGTTGATTTTTTTGGGTGCATTTTGCTTCTAGTGGGAAGGGGGAGTATGCTGAATCAGTGTTATTTTAACAGCTGTGACTGGACAAGAAAGTGAGTAACACTAAAAATGGGGGTCCACTAGTACACCTTTCTTGGTGGAAATGTAAAAGGCAAGAAGTGAGGTTAGAAAAGGAAGGAAACAAGGTTGCTAGGCATCTTAGTGGAGATAGGTGCCTGGCAACATAGTAATAGGGGCAACATGAAGCATAGAGATGTGAATGGAAGCAAGGACATAGGTCAAGTAGGCAAAGCAAAGGATGTGTAAAGGGGGCTAATAGGTAAACAGAGATATGCAGGGGTAGAGTTTAGAGCAGGAGTAAGTAACCTCTGGTATGGGTGCCAGAGCATGGCATGCAAAGGCATTTTGTTTGGCATGCATGCCTTGGAGCAGACAGCAGGGAGGGGACCGGGGCTATGCTGCCACAACAAGGATCAGGCCCCTCACAGTTCCCCCACAGTCTGCCCCTGGTATGCTAATGCCTTACAAGTGAGGTTGCGGGTGTTTTTGGCATTCTGCCCAAAAACATTGCCAAACCCTGGTTTAGAGGAACCAAGACGTTTCTTCTAAGTAAAGTTGTGCAGGAAGGAGATCTGTGGGAAATTGAAATGGGGAGTTTGTAGCGTTGGGAGAGTAGATGACTTTTTTTTCTGAATGTTGTGGACAGGGTTCATGGGAAAGAAGTGAGTCAGGGAACCTAGAGAGAAGAGGATTGCAGTAGTCAAAGTAACAGCTGATTCATAAAAGAACAAAGATTTTGTCAGCAGGACAGAGAAGGCAGCCCAGACTTTGGAGATAGCCAAATCTTATTCAGTCTGCAAATGCTGGGACAGGATATGTAAACAATGTTGATTTAGTGACTTCAACATAAGTTAGAAATCCAGACATGTTTTATTTGGAACTCTGTCTTCTTTAATACTGACTCTTTCTCTTGTTCGAACCCTGAGTATCACTTAACCTCTCCTTTGCATTTTTTCTCGCCTATCCAAAGTGACACTATAATATGTATTTGCCTGCCTCACAGGCATCTTTAGAGGTTTAATGAGTTACTTCTCACGAGATGCACCAATGATGAAACTGATAATAATAATAATAATAATAATACCCTGTGTGGCTGTTGTTGCATGCTCTCCTGCCAAGTCTCACTGCTGACCGGCGATGCTTGTGAATGCAATTCTGGCACTTGACAATGCAGCTATAGGTTGCAACCAGCTATGAAGAAGGCTGACCAAGCTACAGTGGCTCTGAGGTCTCTCTCACCACAAAAGGAGGTTCCAAAGAAGAGGGGATAGGCCTAAAAGAACCCTTACCTGACTCTTCTTCAGAAGTAATGGCAGGTTAAATCTCCAAGGAGTATCCCACCCTTAGATTTCTAACATATACACCAGTTAAACACTTCTGACTGAATTTATAGCACACACAAAGTCCCTTATTTTGGCCATACTCCTTATTGTTTGCAAAATAGATATTTTACTGCTGTCTTGCTTGGGGGGGGACTATCCAATTTCCAGTGAGAAGCATGTGTTATTGGAATTTCTTTAGAAACAACCTAAGGCAAACAAAAAGCAGATCCTGACAAAGTAATTAGCAAATGAGAGATTGTACAAGCAACGAACACACACCTATATTATTTGTCTTACTCTGAGGACTTTCTGGCTCTAAAACATGGTCTAGTTCAGGGGTTGGCAATTTTTTTGGCCCGAGTACTCCATGCCTCAGCTTGGCATGCCAGGAGCAGACTGCAGGGGAGCCACGAGGGGCCTGATCCTCATTGCTGGTGGTGGGTGCATGCGCACCTCTGGGTGGAAGGTGGGGAAGGGTTGCAGGGTATGCGTGCAGCTGCCACCAACCACAAAGCCAGCACTGGCACTCCAGAGCCCAGCGCAGCTGTTTGCAGCCTACCCACTGCCTGCTGCAGCTGCTCAGAGCCTGGGGCACCTGTGGCAAGCAGCTAGGAGGCTATAAACAGTTGCACCAGGCTCCAAAGCCCCAGCACTGGCTCCACGATGACGGTGGGTACACACGTGCCTCCGGGCAGATGACGGGAGAAGGGCCTGGGGTAGTGCAACCCCAGCCACTTCCTTGCTGTCCAGCTGGAGGTGCACGTGCAGCCGTGCCACCATGGAACCCAGCCAAGTGCTCTGGAGCCCAGTGCAGCCATTTGCAGCATCCTGGCTGCAGCTGGTCTGGACTCTGGGTAGTTGCTGGCAGCCACACAGCCTGGACTGTTTGCAGCAGGGCTTGCAACCCAGGCTCCATAGCTGGCAGCAGCTACCTAAAGCCTAGGCCACTTTGGCATGCTGAGCAAAATGGTCTCATTTGCCATGCTTTGGCACACCCTCAGAGAACTGAGGGTTGCCAACCCCCTGTCTAGTTGTTTTAATACCATTGAAAATTTAAAGTTACCAGAGAAGACTGTGTCGACAAAATATTTCTCCCAGATATCTATGAACTGGTCTGCTTTTTAGGTACCTGTAGAAGAGAACTAGGTGCCTATTGGGAATATAAATCCATTGAAAAATGTTAGTGACCTTTTAGGAGATAAAATGTCATAAAAAGCAGCCTGGATTCCAGTTTGTCCATGATAATTTTCCTGTGAAAATTATTATATTAATAGCACACTGAATGGAAGAAAAACTTTATACCTAAAATATTTTGATGAACTTGTATTGTAGACCATTCTACAACAGCTAGACAGACTTTAAGTGTTTCAAGGAGGAGTATCATTCACTAGGTAATTATGGGAAATATTTTTGAGGAGCTGCAGATTGAAGAAATTTTCTGTTTTCAAATTAATGAAGACAACCAACACAAGCAACTGACTTAGCAGGTATCTGAGCTGACATCCAAAATGTTACCATTAAAGATGAAGGATTTAAAATCTCTTGAGTATTAAAAGCAAAATGTAGAGTCAGTTTTACTAGATGAGGATGGAGGTACAATGGCCACTGTAAAGTCTGGCTACAGCTTCACATATATTCAGAATCACAGATACCATTCCACTGATTTCAAGGCAGATTTCAGATGTATAAAGCTGTGCCAGTTGAAAGCATTTGCAGAAGCACAACTCTAAACATCTGTTTGACTGGCACTTTGGGAGCAGTTTTCATTATTATTAGAACTTTCTTTTTATATAAATGTTGTTTTGTCCCATATAAACTTCATGCATTTAATTTTAAGTAAAAGAGAAGTCCCGTTTTTGTCAGGCTGTATATGTAAGCACATGCATAAAGCAATATTTCTAGCCCAGGCAAACCTGAGGATGTAGACATGCATGGAAGATGCATGTAATAACTGAACCATTCCCAGATGTCACTGATTGGGAACCAGTCAGTTGTGTTAAGCGCTGTGGCTCCAATACCAAAGCATGGAAGTGAGCACCTAGATTGGCTCAGAATAGGTGAAGGGAAGGAAGGAGGGGAATACCTGTACTTACGCTTTGGGATCACACTGGGTGGGTGACCTGTGGCTAGGGGAGTTTTCAACTTTTCTGCTTTCCCTTCTCTTCTAAACATGAGTTCAGTAAAGCATAGTAGGTTGCACTTGATCACACTCTACAGCGTGCTTGCCTGACTTAAGGGTGCCTGCGTGGGTGGCGAGTGCTTGGAATCACACTGTCGGGGCTGGGGAGGGAATATAGTCCAGTAGGGAGTGATGTAGTGCGCAGGTTTGTTATTACCCTGAAATAGAATAGTTTTCTGATAGCATACTGTTAGGTTAACAATAATTTGGATTATTAAGAAGTATTAGCTTTACAGCTGAATACAAGGCATGACCTGTGGCCTAGCAATGCAGCTGACCACAAGGCAGAATAATAGCTAAGCCTTTGGTTGTGTCAAGTAATCATTTTAACTGTGTTAACCATTTTCTGAGTTAAAAGCAGCAAGTATCACTGTGTCTGTGTGCTGAAAAATCAGCTACAGCAAGAAGCAAGATAAGACAGGGAAGCCATTGTTCTGGGTGCACTGGTTGTGTCCTTGAGAAGTATCTACTACTGTGTAAGGTTTTGCTAACATATTATAATGTTACTGTTACTTAACTTTTAGCTTTTGAAAAGTGCTAGTTCAGCTTAATAAAAATATGCTGTTACAAAGATTTGTAAAGCACCGCCCAAGTATTGCTTTTTTGTTAACCCTGTAAGTCTTGCCTTATTGTAATAAGTATAAAAAAATCGCCTCACCCTTTAGGGGGGGCCATTTTGCCTTTTACTGGCTATATGGTCTTTGCTCGAGCAAATAAACAGCTGTCTTTCTTTACCCGCGTTGTCTGTCTATCAAATTACAGCTAGACAACAAAACTTAGGGAGGTTTCTCCCACCACAGTGATAGCAGGGCTGGTTGTTAGAAATTGAATCGGTTGTTAAAAATATTGCTCATTGAATAACAGAGTGGCAACAAGAGGGATAAAAGGGGGGAGGCGGAGTAAAGTTCTGGCTGCTTACCAGAGGCCAGTTGCAGCATTGGTGGGGAAGGAAAGGGGATGGAGGGAGAAAGGATTTAGAAGCAGTGCAGTGTGGGTTGCCTGGACAACTAACCAGACCCGTATTATGGAATGCTTAGTGTCCACACATAACGCTGATTCACACATAACTGATTCACAGTGAACCGGTTCAAAATAGTACTGATTTTCAAGATACACTTCTGACCAGTTCCAGGCAGCTTTGTTTTCATTTAACAGGCTTATATGATTGCCAACTTAAGGTTTAAACTACATTTAAACAATTCTAAGTGTCATGTGTGTCCTTATCCACAGGAGATACACACTCATTCCTCAACACCGCTTTCTCATCTCTCAAGGCCTTTGTACTTCTCTCTTCTTAATCCCACAGCAACATTTTTTTGACATTCTCTACCTGTGACTAAATTTCTCCTCTTCCTGCAACCAGGCATCTGATCTGCTCAGGAGATCAGATGCCTAGTTGCAGGAAGAGGAAATTAGGAAGGTAGGGAGTTGGGGAGGTCCTCTGTCTGAGGTCCAGAATCCTAATATTTTACTTATTTTGAACAATTTGGACCCTGAAAGATTTTCTTAAACTAAATAATGTTATTTGTAACATTTTCATGTTTTTATGTTTACATATATATTTGCTCAAAATTCTACAAAAAAGTAGAATGAATTTATTTTTAAATGCCTCGAACATGAGATGTTATGCATTGTTTTTAAATAATCAATTAAGCTTTCTAAATATTGCACTGAATTACAGACAAACCAAAATCAACAGGAGTTAAGTGCCTGAGCTCCCCATTTAGTCAATGGAAAGAGAGGCTCTTCCAAAGGAGATTCTTACTCAACACCTAGGTGTTCTGGAGGCGCCTAAGGCAAGACACAGGGGTGGCCTGAGCTCCTGCTTCAAATTGGAGCATAGGCATGTGACTCAGAACTGCACAATAAATGCCTTGATCATGTTAGGATCCACACTACCCAGGGGAGAAGGTGTGTACCTGAACCAGGATGCCAAACTTGCACTGACAGCAATCCTGACTGTAATGCAAAGCACATCATCTCATGTTTGTTCTTGAATACAAGGACAGGTGGTTCCACTTTTTCACATAATATCCTTATGGTCAGAACATTTGTTCAGGAAGTGAAACATTTAAATTCTAGGCCTCTCACAGACTAAGGGACTTAATCCCAAATATTCCCTACCCAAGGGTATGAGCTCCACGAGGCTATGAACCAGCAGGCTATGAGCCCCATCCACTCTCTTTTGCAGGGGACCCCTGATCAGCCAGTGATTAAAAAGGAAATAGTTGTGGCAGCCATCATTCTCCTGACCCTCCTTTATGCCTGCAAAACCTGGACTGTCTACCAGTGTCATGTCAAGAAACTAAATCACTTTCACCTGTGCTGCCTGCAAAAGATACTAAAAATCAAGTGGCAGGACAGGATTTCGGACACCAAGGTGCTCGGAAAATTAGCTCTCCCCAATATTCGCACTCTACTGAAACTGGCACAGCTAAGATGGGCCGGCGTCCTTTCAAGAATGCCCGACACTTGCCTGCCAAAGAAAATCTTCTATGGTGAAGTGTCAAATGGAGTACATTCCTGTGGTACACCAAAGAAGTGGTACAAGGACACCCTAAGGGTGTCCCTAAAAAGTTTCGTCATCAACCTGGAGTTGTGGGAGCAAATCACTTGCGACCATCCATCCTAGAGGTCATCAATCCAGAACAGAGTACTGGCCTTTGAACAGCAATGCACAACAGAAGCAATGAAGAAGTGTGTGTCCAGGAAAATGAAAAGCTCTTGTACCCAGTCTTCATCGCTTTCCTGCCCGTGCTGCAGCAGACTGTTGAAGGCAAATATCAGGCTTATAAGTCACCTACAAACCCTCATGACCTAGCCTCTACCCTGCTCCTCTCTCTCTTCTCCTTTTTCCTTTTTTTTCCTCCTTTTTCTCTTTTCTCCCTCCCTGTTTCTTTCCCATTTCTTTTCTCTCTTCTTCCCTTCCTCCCCCCGCCCCGCTGGATGCTGTTGTCTTTGCCCATGTAGGACGAACAACAGTTGTGGCAGCAGGGATGAGAAGCCAGGTCTCCCTCCTCCCAGAGAACTGTCCTCATCATTGGAGTCTGGCTCCCTTTTGCTCTCTTTCTCTTTCTGGCCCCATAAATCTCATCAACTTGGCTGGTGGAGTCTAAATGTTAGGACACATTCTTGGAAACCGGGAAATATGGATTTGAATACCTTCAGGCTGAGATGAACCTAAAACTCAGATCTTGTTGTTCCTAGGGAGAGTGTTTGAAACTCTGGATTATTGTGAAAAAAATTTGGGCACCATTATCACTGTCTGTGTTTAAGGATGAGCATGACATGCTGTGTTTAAAAAAAAACATCAGTGCTCCTGATGTCAGGCTGTCTTAGAGCCTAATACTTGACTAACAGATCTGAGAGTTGGGTGGATTTTTAATGCCTTCTACCACCAATCTAGATCTCATAGGAGCTAAGTTGGGAATTAATTGTTTAGATACCTGATTCAGAAACAGGACATGTATTGGATTCACTTCCCAAAAAGGGTGCAAAGATTTTGATAGGTATTTTCCAATAATCCTTAAATTGAAATGTTTGCAAGATAAGGGCCTCAAACATTACAATGTGGTAGAAGCAGGTAGATCCTGGAGCCTCAAAAAGCCTCACTGAAGGCTTGGAGACTACAGAAGTCCATCTTTCCTTGTTGTGGGATCAGGGCATAAGTTTTATACTTACATCTAAATCATCTTCAAAATCTAAGGCTTCAGAAGAGTGAGTAAATACTGCTATCTTAAAGGAAAGTGTAAGTAGCACTCTAGCAACTCATCTAGAGCCCCCTGGAGGCTTCAGCACTTGAGACATTGAAGTTCAACATAGTTTTACAACCATCTTCATGACATCCTTAAACACTGGAACATGGCTTAACATGGCTTAATTTTAGGTCCAAAAATTTAGAGCTTGGGGGAAGGGTTTGGTTCGGGGTTGTGATGGTTTTGTTGTCTGACAGGGAAAAGCTTAACAAAAGTGAACTCCGTTCTTTTCAATAGTTTTAAAATATAAAATTGGTGAGAAGTGCTGGTTTGGAATAAAATTCCTCAGCAATGCTTACAGCAACGTGATAGTGCATGCAATGCTGAATAGAAACAAAGATACCCCGAAGGTCTGTGCTCATCATCACAGCTCAACAATATGCAAAAAACATGTAAGCAGAATGGGTGGTGAAAAGAAAATTATATTTTTAATATTCATTCACTTGTAAATAATGTATGATCACTTGCAAACAACCAGAGACTATTTGCAACAGAGTAAAGGTGTTAAAGCTAATTCTGAGTCTGAAGTGTCCCTTTAATATGCAAATACTCTTGTAATAAACAGAACATGATATGAAATAGAAAATACTTTTATATCACTTTTCTTCAAAGCATTTTAATGTTTTTAATCCAGTAATATTTGTAATAACTCATTAGTACTTGGCAAAGAACCAGATGAAGAACAAGCCTGCCCCACTCCCTTAGTGCATTGCATAATTAGCACAGCAAGAACACCATGTGCTTCTAGGTCTGGAGCTGCTAGGTTTGCACTGGGCAAAACCTAATCAAGACTTGCTTTACAGCCAAAGCATATCTGTCCCATGACAGAATCAAGCATGAAGTTATTTAGCTTGGGAGTTTGCCCTTCTGTCTGTCTGGCAGCAGAGTTGGCCTTTCCTCACTGAGTCATCTGCTCCCTTCTGCCTCCACTTGAATGGTCTCCCATCTACCTAACTCCCATATTTGTGGTGCAGTGCTTTCTGTTCTCTTTTTTGTAGTCCCTCCTAGCAGCCTTTGCTGTACCCACTTGCTCCCTCCTCCTTCCTTGTCCTTTTTATGCCTTTTCCCACTAAAGTTTCCACTTTGGATTTTTTTAATTTACTGAGAAGTGGTCTAGAAATACCTCATTAACATTTAAAAAAAATAAAGAGGAAAAATACCCAAATGCTTTTAATTAAGAAAAACAGTTGTTAGAACAGAAAAGATGGCATTTATTCCTACTATGAGCAAGTAAATTCCAGGAAAGCTTTGAGGAATAACCCAGACAAGCTCTTAGGCATGATCCTCATGAAGCATGAGTGACTGCAACTCACATGAAACATGGAGGACTCACTGGACCAAACCAATTGATAGCAGACTTGCAAGGCAGCCCGCTACCATGGCAATTTTTTAAGTTTCCTAAGAATATTGGTTTAGGTGGGAAGGGTTAGATTTTATTTATTTTTAATTTTTGTTGCTTATAACAGGAGAGAAGAGAGTACCTGAATACACCCAAGGCAGACAAGGTTCTTTGGGTGAATCTGATATCTTTTATTAGACCAACTTAAATAATCGGAAAACAATTATTAAGCAAGCTTAATTGTTTTCCAACTATTTAAGTTGGTCTAATAAAAGATATCAGATTCACCCAAAGAACCTTGTCTGCCTATGTCCTTAGACCAACACGGCTACAACCTACATTCCTGAATACACCCAAGGCATGATGGCAAGGCGAGAAGGGAATGAAATACAAATTAGAGGTGCTGAGCTACTGAACCAAGGTGGTATGGGAGATTTATGGGTAATAGTCACATTATAACCTCACTGTCCTCTTTACTCTAGTTGTATGAAGTGGACAGCCCTAGAAATGGGAAGGGAAGGCATATGAGTAAAACACACCATCTTCAGTCAAAAATAAATTTTCAAAAGGAAATTGTAAAGGTGCATGGAAAAAGCTTGCTGTATGAAATAGGTCATGAAACAAACCCCAGTCCCTTGCCTAAAAAGCAGATTTGTTCTTCATGCTATTTATTTATTTATCGTAAGCAGTTTTGGCTTATTGTTTTAACCATCTTAAAGCAATGTCATCAGCAGTGTGAAGAGCTTAAATAGCATCCGGTAGCCTAGTAAATGGGCATGTGTCAACAATGTGGGACATTGTTTGAACTTGTCCACATGTCATTCTTCATACTAAGACTGCTCTTATTTCAGGCCAATAGTCTGACAAAAAAGATAAGTCCCTGCATAACACATGCAGTATGAAACAAAGCACAGCTTATCATCCATTAGTTGGGATGCAACGGTGCTGTAGGAACATAACCATGGGGCAAAGACCATGTCCTAAATCACTGATTCAGTTTAAGCAGAGATCTAACAAGTCTTACCAAAAAAGAGAAGTGGGAAGGCCAAATGAAGGCCAGGGATTCTAAATCCAAGATCCAGAGGGGGGTTTTCTGGTTCTGCAGGTGGCTTACTGGTTCAGGTTTCTGGTGCATGGGTTTTTTTTAATTGTGTTTAAATATGATGTTTTGTGATAGGGATGTAAAAGAAAGGTTCTGATAGGGGAAGGAATGAGTTTTCAGAGAGTGAGATGAGAAAAAGAGGAAGGATGGGAAGAGGAAAGGAAGAAAAAGTAGTGGATAAAGCAGGAGGATGACCGAAGCATTAGGATCACAGAGACCCAAGTCTGGCCACAAACAGTATGTCCAGATAGCACAAAGTACTGCAATGCAGAAATACGCAACCCAACAGAGTACTATAAGCAGTAAGTCTCCATTGGCACACTACTCTGTCTGGGCAGAGCCAAGGGCCATTCTTATGCAGCTATATGGCTTTTAGCACCCAAGCTAGCTTAGCACAGACACACCCAGAGAGGATGTAGCAATTGAGGAGAGAAATAGGAACAGGTCAAAGAGCAAGACTATTATTAACAAAGAAGTGTCACATGTGGTCCATGGAGAGCAGGCTGGCTCCTTATTCCTTATTCCTATTTCCAATTGGTTAACTGAATAAAATAGCTAACAATGCATGAAGTACTTTCCATTACATGATTTGGCTTTGTTAAAGCATTGCTGTGGTGGCCACAGGACTGCCGTGCAGTAGTGACCTAGCTCTCTGTGAAGCCATGGTGGGAAAAATTAGAGACCCTCTGATTTAGTAAGTGAAAAGAAAAGTGAGGGTTCACATTTTGAGTCTGAATGGTTTTCATGAGGTCAGAAGGCTGCTACTAGTGGGGAGTCCACTTTCCAACAAGACACGCTCAGAGTGTGAAATAAGTGTCTTGTAGAGAAGAGACCCCAGTGCCTGATGCCCAAAATGACTTCTGGCTGTGTGCAGAGGAGCTGACCAACCCTGCATTCACTTCCTTTTCCATGTGTCTGCTGCTGACTACAGGCCTGGATCAGCCAGGCAGTACAATGTATTTCCCTTGAATTCTCTCAACACAAGTAACCTGTCAGCTTTGACATACCGTTCATGAACCCCCACTCCAATCTAGACCAGCAGCTCCCAATCTGTGGTACGGGTACCACCGGTGGTACTCAGACAACCTGTCAGTGGTACATATTAACAGATTTATTATAATTAGTTTACATGACAAAAATTTGCTGGTGGTACTTAAGGCTGAATGTAAAAATTTGCTGGTGGTACTTAAGGTTGTATCATTTTAAACTGGTAGTGTGCAATCTGTCAGAGTTTGGGAACTGCTTCTCTAGACTTCAGTATAATGCTCTAATTAGTGGGTGAGGTTAAGAGTGCATTTCCAAACACAAAGCAAAGTTGTCATGTAGCCATCTTAAAGATATTCTTACAGATGTCTGTAAAATGACTGTACTATTATTTTTTCTCTGTACTGTTCTTATACATCTAATATTGCTTAAATTATGGAGTCAGCCAGTTGGCATGAAAATACTTGTCCTGTCAGAACAGCTCTGCGTATGAAGTTCAAATAACCAATTCATCATTTCATCTCCACTTGCAGGCCTGCGATATCTAAGTCAATTGTCCTTTATGTTTCTTCTCTTTATCCCTAGGCATTTATGACTTCATTTGATCTGAATCTAATTAGGTGCACAAGAATGTGAAAAGCAAATAAGAAAAACAATGATCCTAAAATTGAGGTTTGTAGCATCACCCAGTCCCAGAAAAATCCTAGAAATATCAAAGAACGGGAAAAAAGCCACATTACAATTATCAACATACATCATCTTCATGTTCAACTTGAGTCAAATTTTTTATTATCTTTGATAGGGATCTACAAAAACATTTGAATTGTTTTTGTAGATCCCTACCTCCATTCCACCTGAAAAAATAATCCATATTTATTTCAAATTAAAATAGAGGGTTTTAATCCTAAACATTCCTTCCAGATCCAAAATGTCTTCATGTTTAAGGTCAGAGCATAGGGCACTGGACTTTGTCATGTTTTTTAACAGACATTGTGCAGATAAAATCCTATGCAATTCTTTGAAAATGAAGCATATTCAAGATTGTTGAGTGTACAATCGAGCAGAACTTTCACATTTGCTCATGTCATGAATTGGAAAATAAAATTATGCCTCATGACACTCGGGCCAAAGCCAGAATAAAATAAACATACATTATTAAACAGTCAAATGCAGTCTGTCCATCTAGTTCTCCCCATCAATAAATGCCCAACTGTAACTAGAAGAATCTTGAAATCAAAGTATAATTAATTTTATTAGACAAAGCAAGTTCTAGCTGAGGCCCCTCATCTGGAAATGTCCTGCTGCTGGCACTGGGACAGATCAATATAAGGCAAGTTAGCTCAAATATTTCAGTTGGTCTCAGTAGCTATGAAGCAGTTTGAAAAGAGGGATGGTTATTCAAAGAAGTGCAACACCCATTGATCTGTGCACCTAAATGACTCATTTGAAAATTGCACATAACAGGTTAATTCCGCACCATTGAGGTCAGAATAATCTCTGCCGTAGACTTCAGGCATAGACCCTGAGTAGCCAAGAACAAGCCATGTATGATTTTACAGATTAAAAGTAACATCTAGATCAGGTCTGTCTAATTTCTAAACAACTGCTGCTCTTGTGGTCACTTCAGTGGGGGTTATGTACCCATGGGCCGCACTGGGGTGAACCACACACCTCCCCTTTCCCCCCCAGGTTGCACACTAGGGGTGTGCGAAGTGGGCCCTATTCGATTCAGATTCAGCCTAAATCAGGGACAGAGATTCAATTAGTTGATTCAGATCACTGTCCCTGATTTGATTCAGCCAAATTTGAGTCTGAGTCTGAAGATTCGATGCTGATTCAGAGAATCAGCAATTTGGACATAGACACAGCTTTAAATGTTTTTTCTAAGTAACTCGAGATACCAGAGCAGCTTGCGAATGCTGCGGTGCTGGGGCATATGAAGCGTCCCATAGGAGTGCGGGGGGGGGGGGGGGGGGGCCTTCCACATGTTCAGTGGTGAACCCGGAAGTGGACCAGAAGTGCTTCACTCCATGCACCTCAGCATCCATAGATTTCATAGACATTAGGGGCTGGAAGGGACCGCATGAGAACATCGGTTCCGGCCCCCCCAACCAACCAACCAACCACAGGTGGGAAGTCAGCTGGGATCAAGTGACCCCAGCAAGAGAAAAGCATGACTCCACTAGGACTCAAGCCCAGAACCTTTGCATCCCTTCACCTGCCAGAAGGCCAATGTGCTATCCATTGCACCACAGAGCCACTCACTACCTAGATCTGCTTGCTATCTAGAGGTATGTAGAAAAAACATATAAAGCTGTGTCTATGTCCGAATCTCTGAATTTTTCCAAATCCCTTCAAATCGATTCAGAGGGTTTCGAGTCAATTCGGAGAGATTAAAGGGTCCTTTGATTTGATTTGGATTCGGAGATTTGGCCACTAAATCAGGCCGAATCTCTGCCGAATCGCATCAGGGACTGAAGTTTCATGCAGCCCTACTACACAGCCCCACTGCACCTCTCTTGCTGCACTGCAAATCTGCATGCCCTCGCACTACAGTTGCTGCACTGTGCAGGCTCACCCTCAGTACCTAGGCTGGGTCATGCTGCACTGCCCCACTACCTGTGGCAGGACAGGCAACAAAAGCTAGAAGAGGGAGAGGAATGCCAGAGATCCCAGCTGCTTTTGCAGCCAGAGTGAGGTTCTAGTTAACAGGAACATACTGAAAGATTTTCTCTTGAATAGGGCTGAAAATATTTCAGTATGTTCCTGTTAACTAAAACCTCACCCCATCTACAGAAATAGCCACAGATGCTACAAACAAGCACAGATAGAACAGATCCAATCAAATCATCATAGTCCAGTGATATGGAATCCAGGAACAGATGGAGCAGACCCAGTTAACTCACAGTCCAATGAGGATGAGGAGTCTAAGCATACATGACAGACCCATATAATTCATGGGCCAGTGGTAATGATCATAAATCAAGTTTAAGAATACATTTGTGAAGACTCAGATTTAGAAGCAGCATGTATGAAAAATTACTGTAACCCAGGTGTACCCAGGGTATGTAGTCCCTTTTCTGATTGAAAGGGATTGCCAGCAGGCAGGGGTGCTGTGAGAGAGAACTGCAAGCTGAATGCAGTCTCCTTGTTCCCTATAGAGCCAAGCCAGGACAATATTAAACTATATACAAATTTATTAATATTTACAGGGTACCTTAAAAAAAGATAACTGTTAATATAAAATGGAAACAGATATTTACATATAATATAGGACTAATAACCTTTTTTCCCTAC
>NW_005842937.1:81362-85610 GCF_000455745.1 Alligator sinensis
GGATGACCATGACTGGGGTTCAGGTAAGTTACAAGTAAAAACAGGTAAGTAATGGGGAGAGGTCCTAGCAGGACCTCAATATGGTCTTACATTCTAGTGTTTGTTTTTTTACTGATACAGGAGCACACAGTTCACAGGACACAATAATCACAAAATATAAAATACAGTATCAGGAAATAGAAGGCTCAATATCACAAATTATAAAGGCACATAAGCATGGAAGTAACCTTAAACTATTAAAAGGGTCCCCAAGGCCCCGCCACATTCCTGGGGCCTGGATTACTCTCTAATGACCCATGAGGGAAGACCTTATTGCCCCTTGGGTCTCACACCAAGGCCAGTAGGATGCTCACAAACTCAGAAGGGACCCTCCCCAGTCCCTCCCTCTAGAAGCTGCTTTCTGCCCAAGAAGGATTTCCCCTCCCCTGTGGGAACCTTATTCCTCAGCAGCTCACGAATCCGGTGTCCAGGCGGGCGGTCCTCGTCCCCTCAGGTGAGTGGCTCCTTGTTTGGAGAAGCCTCTGGAACCTCTGGCTTCTCCTGGGCCACTCCCTGTTCAGAGCCTCAAGCAGCGTCACGTGCTCTTGGGGGGCTTTGGCTTTTCCTCAGGGTTGGAAGCCCAGACCGCCTTGCATTGCTCGGAGGCTGGGTCCACTCCCAGACCCTCCATGAAGCATCTCCTGCATCGGGTTCCCTGCCACATGCTGGGAGATGGAATCTTGAGCCGCCATGGATGGCTCCCGGGGTCTTGCTGGCTCCATTCACCGAGAGCTCTGGCCACATGCCAGGGGTTGCAGACCTGAGCCTCTTGCTTCCAGGGTCTGGGCCCATGAGTTGCACTGCACACTGACTATGGCTGAAGCTGTCCGCCTCTTCTGTCTGGCAAGAGGCGTCCACAGGGGCTCTTCAGGGCAGCAGCATCTACCCACAGGGCAGCTCGTCCCCAGCTCTTCTTAGCCCCACTCTCACCTCCATTCCTTGATGTCTCTTTCACATGCTGGGGACACAGCTCCTTTTATTTCCCCCAGGGACTCCGCCCCCAAAGTCTGTTGGATCTCAAAAGCGCAGTTCACAATCAGGTCTGGACTCTTGGGCAGTCTCCTCCCTGTCTTTTCCTGATTGATGGAAATGATCCACCAATTGCGTTGTGAGTTTTCAACCCATTGTTGGATTGGTGGAAATGCTCCACCAGTTACATTGGAGATTTCTTGAGCCTAACATGCTGGGCTCTGTTGGTGAGTCCACCACATTATTTTATGCTTGTAGTTGCTTCAGGATACTGAGGGTGCTTTACAATTACACAAAGTAAAAAAACAAACAAACAGATTGTAGAATGCAACGACTGTCTACAAAAAGACTTTACTGAATGTCTAGCATTGTACAGACACACCCACACTGCTGTAAATATTAAGTGAAGAAACTAATCATAGCCTGCAATTCTATTAAAATTAAATCCAAATGTCTGCTAAAGCTGAATTATTCTTTTGCTCACCCTATAGTTAATACAGGCTTCATGACATTACTGAGAGAGAGGTCATTAGTAGTGTTAACCTGAGGTCAGGCAGAAAGCTGGAAAAGGTGGCAGCTTAAGAGATTAACTCCACTGAAGACATAAGCTTTCATAAGTGATAGCCTACTTCAGGGACCGGCAACCTTGTGCAAATGCGGGCTACAGCTTGCCACCCTGCCACCACCAGGGGCCTTTGCCCACTCCTGCAACAGTGAGCAGAGGCTGCACGGAGGAAAAGCAGCTCTCCACATGGGCTATAGCAGCTGGCTGAAGCAACCAGAGGGATCCCTTTGCCATAAGCAAAACACTAACCAGATCAAAAGGCTAAGGAATTGACAGGCCTGTGGTAAGATGGGGCCAGATCACCCCTTTAGACTAGGGACAGAAGTTACACATAAACCAGTTTAAGTGATCAGAAACTGCTTTAAATCTGGAACAGAAGTTCAGTGCACATAAACCAGTTTCAAAATAGCAGAAACTAGTTTAAGATAAACCTAGTTGAATGAGTATCAGACTTAACTGAAAGTGAAGGCTTCAGCTTCCATGATCACAGTCCACTCTTTGGTGAGAGAGGCAGTGGTCTTCTAGGGAGAGATGGCCTCCACCTCACTCGACTGGGGAGGAGGGTCTTCTCAGCCAGACTGGCTGACCTGCTTGACCGAGCTTTAAACTAAGCCTGCTGGGGGCTGCGGGGATTATCACCACTGCTAGCTCGCTGGGCAACCCTTGTAAATCTAGTAGGCTAAGGCACTTAAGGGAACCTACCCCTCCCCTAGCCCCGGAATGATCTGTGGGGAAGGCAAGGGCCCCCAGTGGGACACTTATCTGCCTGTACACCAATGCCAGGAGTTTGGGGAATAAACAGGAGGAACTGGTCCTCCTGCTAAACAAGAATAATTACGACCTCATAGGGATAATGAAGACTTGGTGGGAGTCCACCTATGACTGGGCCACAGGTATAGATGGCAATACCCTGTACAGGTGTGATCGTGCAGATAAAGGGGTGGGGGTGTAGTCCTCTATGTCAAGGATAGCTACACATCCCTCCAAATTGACATTGGCACCCAGGAGGGATGACTGGAGTTTCTCTGGGTCAAAATAGTGGGGAATGTGGCTCAGGGGACATCATGGTAGGAGTCTACTACAGACCTCCTAACCAGAAACAAGAGCTGGACCAGGAATTTGCCAGGGAGCTGGCTGAGGCTGCACACTCTCGGTGCATGGTTGTCATGGGAGACTTCAACTACCCGGACATCTCATGTGAAGAGCACTCGGCCAAATCTGATCGGTTGCAGTTTCCTCACGTGCGTGGACGAGCTCTACCTGACTCAAGAAGTCTATGGGCTGATGAGAGGCAAAGCGTTGTTGGACCCGGTACTGGCCAAAGGGGATGACATAGTCAGTAACCTAAGAATCGATGGAAAGCTGGGTGATAGTGACCATGAATTGATCACCTTTACAATCCATTGCAAAGCTGGCAAGTCAGTCAGCAATACAGAAGTCCTCAGCTTCAGGAAAGCTGACTTTAACAAGCTCAGGAGGCTTGTTGTTGAGGCCCTAAGGGACCATGACTTGACTGGAAGAGGAGTCCAAAAGGAGTGGTTGCTCCTCAAGGGAGCGATCCTGACAGCACAAGGGATGGCCATCCCATCTTGGAGGAAGGGTAGCAAAAGGATGCAGCAATCCCCTTGGCTCAGCGGGGAACTTGAGGACCTCCTATGCCTCAAAAGAGAGACTTATAAAGGATGGAAGGTTGGAATTACCACCAAGGAGGAGCACTTAACAATGGTCCGTACCTGCAGGGAGTGGATCAGGAAACCCAAGGCTGCAACTGAACTCCATCTGGCTCCACATATCAAGGATAACAAAAAGTCCTTTTTCAGATATGTAGGGAGTCAGAAAAAAAGCAAGGGTAACAACACCCAGGGAAAGGCCAATCTGCTTAATAGGTACTTCACATCAGTCTTTCATAAGTCCAATGGGACCATCCTGCCTATCAAGGCATGGGATTGTCAGGGTGAGGGTGTATTTATACCCAGCATTGGTGTTGATCTAGTAAAGGATCACCTTGAGAGGCTGGACACCTTTGAGTGATGATGTGGTCTGTGCTGATGAGGGGAGCACACCTGGCATCTGGGTCTGTTGCAAGGCTTGGTAAGTTGGTGAAAATAGGAGTTAGGCTCCTGAGAAGTTAACTTGCAGCCTCCAGGCTCTAGGTCTGGGTCCAGTTCCCCTCACTGCTCCAACTGCTGCTATTGCCAGAGTCTCCAGGGTTCCCTTCCCTCCTCTGGATTCCACTGCCAGCCCCTATGCTTGGAGTGGGGCTGTCAGCAGGGCCAAGGGAGGGGACTTGGGCAGCTTTAGGGGGCCTGAGATCTTGCACAGCATATGTGTAACCGGGGAGCCTTCTCAGGGTCGATTTAACTGTGGCCCGCCCACTTGTTTCTAGGCTAACCGCCCACCTTCTCTCCTGCCATGCCTTGTTGGTAATTAGTTAAATGATGTAATTAGCGTGAGGCTGCCCATTTTCTGCCCCGATGCCAAGGGGCGCTATCTGCAGCTTCACTCCTCCCCTACACCACATCCCAAGCCTCAAAGATGGTATTTGAAAATTTCTCTTTATGTTGGGGTCTAGGTCGCTGTGGACTTACCCCTTTTTTTCTCTCTCTAGCTAGGCCTGTCAGTCAAAAAAACCCACAGAACCACAGACCCCCCCCACCCCCCCCCCCCTAACCCAA
>NW_005842937.1:85641-92256 GCF_000455745.1 Alligator sinensis
CTAATCAGGGTTTGACTCCCAGGCTCTAGCTCTCAAAAAAAAACCCTTCACCCAGGCTCTTGCCCCTCTCTGGCGCCAGGGTCAGTGCACCCAAAAATGCTGTGCCCTCTCTGGTGCTGGGGTCGGTACACCCAAAAATGCTGTGCCCTCTCTGGCTCCAGGGTCGGTGCACCCAAAAATGCTGCGCCCTCTCTGGTGCCGGGGTCCCCATGCTGCAGTGGGCCCCAGTGAGGCCTCCTCCTTCCCCAAAATAGCTTCACCCAAACCACTGGTTGTTAACATGAAACAAGGGAGGCAACATGCCTGTTTACTTTAGATGATAGTGGTGATGGCTCCAGGCATGGTGTAGTCTTCTGACAGAGATTGCAGCCGCAGCCACAGCACCATAACCATTGGGAGTCCACCTCCCTTCTGCCCCTCTGGCCTTCTCCACTCGCCATTTGTAGGATCCTGGACTTCCTCTTCCTGTCACCTGACCAGCTGGCAGGGCTTGAGCCTTAACCCCTACTTGACCAGCTAGCCTTGACTGGAAGGTTCGGGACTTAAAAGGGCCACCCTGTCTCTTAGTAACAGGGTTAGGGTTCCCTGTTACAATATGTAATACAGGGGTACTTGGATAGTACATTTGGAATGGGGGGGAGGGGAATCCCCTGATGTGGCATGGCATGGTGTATAAGACATTGGCATGCTGGCACAGTATGGCAGGGGGTGCCTGCCATCAGGTGCAGCACTGGGAGTGGAGGCACGGGTCTGCCACAAAGGTCAGCTGGTGGGGGGTGCTACCCACTCCATGGTGTGGCATGTGGCCCAGGTGTGCAGCCTGCAAGATGAGTGACCAGGGGGACTGTGGCCCCCAGGCATTCAGAAGTTGGACAACTCTGCAGCAGAGGATTCAGCCCACAACATCCTTAAGTCAGAGGCCAGAGTCACAAGTATCTCATTTAAGAACTAAATAATTCTTGAGACCATTAATCCCAGAACAGTGATAATATGCTGTTTGAATTCTTGCTGGTCTTTCACTGTTTTACAAACACACAACATTTTGGGGTGATTGTGGAATATCATTCATAGATGGTTTCATGAATGAGGTCTGCTGATGCAGTGTGTAGTCTCTTTTTATAGCTAATACTAAGATTAGTTTATATTTACTGTGCAGTGTTTTGTATCTATTTGTAGCTAATGTTTTACCTCTCATGTTTGATGTGAATGTAATATTGTCTTTTATAAAGAAACTCACATTAGCGAGTCAAGTGACAGCTAATTAGGTGTGGGGCAGAAGAGGAAGGGAAGACAGATAAAGGCTATTCACACCTGAAAGAGGATGAAAGCCTAGATCCCTGAAAGAAGTAATCACTGAGAATTTGCATTTGCATGGCTATGCATACTGGATGCACTTGAGGCCAGACCCAGACCATGATAACTTGTATTTCAAAGGGAAGAGATGTTAGTGGGGGAAATAGTCTTCTGTCCAAACAGCCTTTGTTTAGAAATGAAAGACTGTATTAGAAGTCTTTGTGGCAGAAAAGGATATAGATGCTTTCTAATCATAATTGGATCAGGAAAGACATCTGGTCTGATAAACAGACACACACCTGGGGACAGAAGTTATAGTTCCTTCCCCAGAATTCCAAGGAAGGAGTCTGCAAATGATCAGATATGAAAACTGAAAGCAGGTCACTTACCCTGGTCTTCACATACACAAGTCAGGTCTGGTTTTAAGATTCTCAGACCAGTTTATTCTACAAGGAAAAACTTTGCCTCTACAATAAACTGAACAAACACACAAACTAACCATCCCCCTCTACTTTCCTTCTGCCCTCAGGAGAGAAGTAATTTTACTTAGTACTTGCCCTCAGCACAACAGCCTACCTCTACCTCCAGCTCTTCCTCCTGGGCTAAGTACATATAGTCAGAAAGCCTAAGGCTGAATCAATTCAGTCTTTGCAGGTTAGTCTAAACTAAGATTAAACTGAGAAAGAAGTGAACAGACATTCACTTTTGATCCAGGAAATGCAGCCACATGCCTGCAGTGGCTCAGGCCAGAAGCTGCAGAGTGCTAGAGCACACCTCCTAGCCTGGCAGCCACTGCCAAAGGGAAGGGAAGAGGGAAGCCCTCCAAGGCTTTTCCCCATCCCTGCTCAAGCGGAGGGGGCATAGCTAGGCTGCAACCCGGGGCTAGCACAGGTGAGGTCAGGGGGAGGCATGCTTTAAACCCCCCACCATGGCCTGCATGAGACCTCAGCCCAGGTCCCAAAGCATCAGCTGTCAAGGCACTAACTGCCCCTCCCCTGCACAATCCACCACTCAGTTCTCTCCCCCAACTGAATGACTGCTGCTAGCCACAATGCTAAATCTTGCACTGCCAAGGTGCCTGCCTGCAGGTGCTGCACTGCTGCCCAGCCAGCCGCTGCCTGTGCCTGCTGGGGTCCCTGGGACCCTTGGGGTGTGCACCTTGCTCTGTCCCTTCAGCTTTGCAATGAAGCTGCTTCATGCACAGGCTGCCCCATGCTGCCTCCCCCACCAGCTGCACATTCCTCATGCTGCTGGCTGGGTGTGGGGCTTGCTCTCACTCTCTGCACTCTTAGGTTGCCACTGCCTCCCTGCCCCCAGACATACACATGCACACCCTGCCCCCACCCCTCCACCCAGCTGGACGAGCAGGTGGATCCAGCTCTTACCCTGGTTTTCAAAGGAATTTTGACTGTCTTCTGTTTAACTTGTAAGTAATAAACTCAGTAGTCAGGGTGTAATAAATTAGCCCTTTCAAGTCTCATGTATTCAGAAGGACCCAGCTTCATTTTTAATTAGTCTGTAGCCTGATGTGGCAAGAAAAAAAAAATCTCTAACCACTGTTGAAAAAATGGCCTGAGATAAGACTTCCTGCAAGTTGCATAGGGATTATTCCTCAGAAAGGTATTTACCATGGAGAAAAGTGGGAACGATAGGCTTAGATTCTCTAGCTAGCCCTCCCTGCTTCAGCTAGGGAGCAGAGGGGCAGGGCCAACCCTGCTCTTTGGAACAGACAGCACAGCAGAGGGCTGCAAAGCATGCTGGAATTCAGGGGGACTGTGGTTTAACTTGAACTGGGAATGGTTCTGGGACAAAAATTTCATAAACCAGTTTGACCTACATCAGTTAAGTCTGATACTATATTCAACCACGTTTATCTTAAACCAGTTTCAGCCATTTTGAAATTGATTTATGTGCACTGAACTTCTGTTCTGTTACAAGTTTAAACCAGTTTTTGGACACTTAAATCAGTTTATGTGTAACTTCTGTTGCCAGCCCTGGAGTTCTTAAGCTACCTGGTGGCTCCACCCTGATTAGTGGGATATCAGCGTCAGCTGGCTCCTAGCCTCTCAGGACTATTGTCCACTGACCAAGCTCTTTTAGGTCAAGCACTCCCATACAAACTATAATTAATTGCCTGGAGAGGCAAATAGTATCTAAGAATCCATGAAGCTTTGGATAGCTTAATCCCCCAGATGAGGAGGCTGATAGCTAGGCTTGCAGGGACTTTGATTTTGGTAAAGATGCAGGGATAATAGCATAGTCTTTTGATTTCTTCATATCCCCTTGTATTCAACATGTGATTACTGCTTTTTATGATTTCCCATATTTATATAATAAACCCTTTTGATATTTCTTATACCTTGCATATTGTCTGTGTTTAATTTCAGAGCATTTGTCAATATAGATGGGCCTCTTCTGCACAGACAGGGAGCTGTAATTTCTAGCTCAGCCAGGCAAAAGGTTATGATTCTTATTCTGGTAAAAATGTCTTCTACTAAGAGCTGTCGAGGTCTGAACAAGACAGGAGTAGCTTAGAGTCTGTCCCTGGCACATCTCAGCTTGTTCTCAGTGGTCAAACAGCAGATGGTAGAGAGGGGCTTGGAGCTGATGAAAATCCTTTGACAATGTGGATGCCCTATAAGGTGTGTCATAGACAACAACCCCTTTGCCCCAGTTGTGAAAATGGACACATTCTCATGCTCAAATCAATCTCTTCAGAGCATCAAAATCTTTCCAACTTACAGAACTGGCTGGTGATTGGTTAACATTTAATTTTTTTGTGAAAAACTTTTCACCACTTCTGGAAATTAAACAATACATAAAAAAAAATCAGTGTTTAGCAGCATTGCAAATGTCTGTACTACTTCACTTATTTAAATATTCTTTGATTTTGTTAGAAAATGGAGAATTTCTCATTGCAGAGCCTCTTCTGCTGTAGTTGTATACGCATTGCAATTAGCAGAGCCCCTGGTGGAGGCAGCATATGCTTAAAAAAGTTTTTCTGCTGGTGTGGCAATGCCACCTCCCTGAATGATATAAACTAAACCTGCAGAAACACTGCAGGTTTGTCAATGTAGCTGCATCTACACCAGGGCTTTTATCAATCTATGTCAGGTAGAGGATGCAATTTGTTCAAATCCTTTCCCAGAGAAGTTACACTGCCAGGGCTGGCCCCAGCTATTTTGCTGCCTTGGGCAAAATAAATGCCACTGTCATCTTCCTCACATTCACATACGCAACTGCACCAACAAAAATCAGAAACTACTATTATCAGTTCGTGAGTTGCTGATGCTCTCATATGTTCATAGGCCAGGTAAGCCCTGATATTGGCAAAATTGTGTGCGCATAGGCTGGCAATGTAAATCTTGCCTGACAGCTTCATATATAAGAGCTGAGGCTTACTTGACATACCTGTGAAAAACATCACACTTGCCCTTATTGATGCAGCTATCCCAAGAGAAGAGTGCATTTGTGTGGCCTTGTTCAGCAGTGGCCTGCTGGAGGCATTTATGCCTCAAGTGGCACAGGAAGCTGCTGTGTGTGGCAGTCAAGCCCCTGGCACTCTGAAAAGGGAAGTGGAAAAAACAGAGGCAGGGAGCAGAGTGCTCCATAAAGTGGGGTGGGGACAAGATGTTTCTGTGAAAAAAATATGTGGTGTCACCAACAAGAGCTATTCGTCGTGAAGCCACCATGAAATGAAGGGCTTTAGAACCTTGCTTGCCCTACAGAACTGTGGGGCCAGGGAAGAGTTAGCCTGACTTCTGGCAGTGACATCTCTTACAGCAGTGTCCTGCTACACTCTGCATGGCCAGAGTCTTGAGTCCTCTGCCTCTATTCTGGGGCCTCAGGGTGCAGACTATCAAGTATACCTTCGTATGGGCAGGGCTTATCCCTAAGGTTGGCTACCACTGACCTAGCTGATATCTTCTGGGAAGTGATGCAGCTAGGAGGACAGAAAAACTCTTTCTATTGACATACGCCACATCTCCACTAGGCATTTCATAACCAGGTTGGCCAGCGCTCTGTCATACAGGCAAGCCTTGAACAACATAATTTAAAAACTGTATCTCGTTTCTCAGCCACTGTATATGGGGACCTTAGACTATATCTGCACTAGGAATGTTTACCTTGTAGGAATACAGGTAAACTGTACCAAATAATGTCTGTTGAGTAACTGCAGTCATACAGAACAATCACCCACAAGTGAAACAAGCTATACTGGTAAAATCACAGATTTGACAAAATAAGTGCTGCACGGTACTGCTTCTGGCACAGCAATACAGGGCAGACCTGGTTGGAGACTAAACTTTTGGCTCTTGATATTTGACACCTCTCAGGGAAGAATAGCACTAAATGAACTATTGACATTTATATTTATCACTCCCTAATCACTCACTGTGTTCTTCATGTTCCTTCTTACAATTATCAGCCATAGGAAGTGCTGAAAAGTCAATAACCACTACTGCTAAGACATTTCTGTCCCTTACGTCCACTGGCAAATTTTCCGAGAATTCACTTGGGACTTTGCCAAAACAAAATCCCAGGCCGCCAACACAAAGTTTATTTTACATGCACACTGATTAAAATAAGATTGAGATATAGCACTGCTTTAGAATTTGTATTTAAAATGTATAAATATTTCATAAAATAATTACTGACACGGTTGCTCTCAACTTGGGAAGCTGATCCACGCCTCTAAATTTTGTATAGTACACTCTGTTTTAATGTTTGTATCTTTATCTGCACCTTGATTTTCTGCCACTTTTCACTAGTTCTTAGCCATCATGATGTATGGCTCAGTCTGCAAACTCGTAAGTCTGTCTGACATCCTGTATATTCAACTCCCTGCTCATTTAACATAGGTTTCTGATCTGTCCTAGAACAGCTCTTAGCAAGACAATTTCACTTCCACGACACTTACAGAAAAGAAGGCTATAGAGACCATATGGCAGGCAAACACTGTACACCTCTTCAGTAATCAGAGAGTGATCTTATTAAAGCTATATTTGGCTGGCAACAATCCAGACTCTGAGACCTGACAATAATATTTCCACTGCTGTAAAGTTGGATCAGATGCAGGCTCTGATATAAACTTTCTGTGTCTTCTTCTCAGTGTTCTGGGTCCAACAGAAGAAAAAGGAGACATGGGAAACTCATGTAATTGATTTTATAATTTGATTTTTATTTTGAGTAAGTAGTTATAATACAAAGAAATTCCCAAGCAAGTGACCGTAGGAAAGTAAGACACTTCCAACACACATGGGAAACAGTTAATTATATTATTATAATTATATTATTATATTGATATAGTCTCATGATGGC